>NC_081182.1:104442070-104699570 GCF_029867415.1 Vicia villosa
ATTGTTGTAATTTGGAGGTCGAACCTGCTGCTGAGGTTGCTGCGACCTTTGTTGAATTTGTTGTTGCGAGACCTGAGGTTGATAAGCTGGCGCTGGGTTAACAACCGGAGTTATTGCTGCAACTTGAGGTTGGAATTTCTTCTTGATTTTGTGCAAGACATTGCTGACATCTTGATCCTTTTTCTTCTGGAAAGAACTTCCATACTTCCTTGGACCAACAGAAGATTCTGGTTCTTTGTTCAAGCGTCCTTCTCGAACTGCTTCTTCTAAACGCACACCCATGTTTACCATCTCGGTAAAGTCACTTGGTGCACTTGCAACCATTGGTCCGTAGTAAAATGGACTCAAAGTTTTGAGATAGATTTTTGTCATTTCTTTCTCTTCAAGTGGTGGACAAATTTGAGCAGCAACTTCACGCCATCTCTGAGCGTATTCCTTGAAGCTTTCTCTATCCTTTTGAGTCATGGCCCGGAGTTGATCTCTGTCGGGAGCCATATCCAGATTGTACTTATACTGTTTGACGAAGGCCTCTCCGAGGTCTCGAAAAGTACGAATCT
Organism: Vicia villosa; assembly: GCF_029867415.1. Lineage (NCBI taxonomy): Eukaryota > Viridiplantae > Streptophyta > Magnoliopsida > Fabales > Fabaceae > Vicia > Vicia villosa. Next base: position 104,442,628 of record NC_081182.1, read on the forward strand.
CTGAACTGTCCAAGTTCATGTACCATTTGAGTGCAGCACCAGTCAGGCTGTCTTGAAAATAATGAATGAGCAATTGTTGATTATCAGTCTGAGTTGACATTCTTCGAGCGTACATTACGAGATGACTTTGTGGGCATGAATTCCCTTTGTACCTCTCGAAATCTGGTACTTTGAATTTGTGAGGAATCTTAACATTTGGAACCAGACAGAGGTCTGCAGCATTCTTTCCAAATAGATCTTGTCCTCGGAGAGTCTTGAGTTTCTTCTGCATTTGCAGAAACTGTTCTTGGAACTCGTCCAATCTTTCATACACGCCAGCATCCTCACTTGGAGCGTGATGATATACTTGTTCGCCTTGCGGGGGAAAAGTATGCATAATGGGCTGTGGAGAAGCCATGACAGCAGATCTCGGAATCTCAGCATTTTGTTGTGCGAAACCCATTGCCGTTGCTCTTGGAACTTCAATTTCCAGAGGTTTGTAACCCTCCGGTGGACGCATATCCATGGTGACTTTTGGAGCTTCAGAAGCTGGAGGTATGTACCCTTCTGGAGTAAAGTTATACGGCATGCCCCAAGGTCGATCAGGCGGCATGGTATACTGAGGAATGGGAGTAGAAACAATCTCGGAAACCACAGTCCTTTGTGGTTCTTCTGGCGTTGGTCGATTCTGCGCAACTACCAGGGCTTCTACCATACTATTGAGTCTTTCAACAGTACCTTTGAGAGTATTAATCTCTTCCCTGAGTTCTTCATTCTCTTGCTCAAAGTCTTCCATTCTTTTCTTGCGACTTGAACGAGTGTTGTATGGATGAGACAGCTTGAAAGTCTTGGTTCACCTCCTTCTCCTCCTCTCTTTCTGGAGAAAGGAAAGTAACTCTTAGATCCGCGACAATTCTCGTGTCAGTGCGTACGACTAAAGCGATGTATGATATGCAATTAAGTTATTATTTTTCAAGGAAACACCATAATTACGTTATGAAACATCAAACTTTTATTAATTAAGCGAAAATGCCGTTTTTACAAACTTTGAAAATGGAAATACAGAGAAACTGAGAGAAAGGACTCTAAAACTTTGATGATGAGCCGACTTCACGTTCTAACATCTTCTTCTGTTTCTTGAGCTGAGCGTTCTCTGACGTGAGCTGATCGATGATCCAGGAAGCAGGAGGGATATGATGAGAAAGTGACGTTTGTGTCACTTGTCGATCGAGCACTTCAAGTAACTCATCCTTCCTTCTTAGGATGTTTTGAATCTCAACATTTTCCATGTTGACTATTCGATACTTGTTCCTCCAAGCATTCCTTTCTTGGCATACCTTGTTTAATGCCGCTTGCAGTTTTTCAACATCGGTGGAGAAAAGGTAAATTGGTTCCCTTAGGGGAATAGGTTCTTGATGTTGATATGGCATCCTGAGCTTGAATGCTCTGACGCGTACCCATTGAAGGTAAGGATCCAGGGAGATACAAAGATGTTTTCCTAACAATCTTCTCCCTTTGCTGTGAACAAGACGCCAGGCTTGGACAATTTCCTTCTTCAGCATGTTGCCATGATCGTCGATGTTCTTGAAGAACAGACCTTCCAATTGGATGTTACTTGGTATATTTTTCATGGGATAGCCGTATTGACGATGGGCTAAAGCTGGATTGTAACTGATCCCTCCCTTAGTTCCAATAAGGGGTACGTTGGGGAAACTTCCGCAACTGAAAATGATCTTAGTTTCGTCGTTGTCAGGACTACACCAATCAATGTCTGTATGAGTGAGAGACATGATTTTCTGTGACCAGTAAAGGCTATCCCTCATATTCCAGAAAGTGCTAGACTTCGGCAGGTGTGAAACGAACCATTCGTATAACAACGGTACGCAGCATGTGATTAATCCTCCTCGCTGCAGGTTTCTTGAATGCACAGAGTGATAAGCATCCGCAAGCAAGGTTGGAACTGGATTTCCAATTAAGAAGATCTTAATTGCGTTGATGTCGACGAAATCGTTAATGTTAGGAAACAAAAACAATCCGTAGATAAGCAAAGCCAAGATTTCCTCAAAGGCGCTCATATCTTGGATGCTGACGAAGTATCGAGCTTGATCAAACAGGAATTTGGAGGGCAATCCTTGAATTCCTCCTCTACTCACCATATGAGTTCTGATGTCGACTACGTTCAAAGGAGTAGTTGCAGCAATGATAATGTCGTCAGGATTCTTTTCCAAACCGGAGTACGGATCTTGCGCGTACATGGGTATTCCAATCAGACGAGAGTACTCCTCTAACGTAGGCATGAGCTGATAATCTGGAAAGGTGAAGCAGTGATACGTTGGATCGTAAAACTGTACCAAGGTGGGAAGGACCCCATCCACAATGTTGGTATTGAGCAAAGGCAGAAGTTTTCCATACTTCTCCTTGAAAGCCTGGGGGTTGACCACCAGTTTTCCGAGCTTTCCCAGTTCCTCGACCTGGGGAATCTTGAAGGTGTATTTCCTAGCTCTCTTTCTTCCGTAATCCATAATATAGATCCTTAAGTCCTTTCTCCGTTTCTCTCTTTCTCTGAAGTTCAAAACGTTCGTTATTTAGTTTCCTTGAAAAACGACTCGAAAAAGACTCTTTTTGTTTGTTTTTAGTTGTTATTAATGAATGATGCATGAATGCATGAATGCACACACAAGAGTTTTAAACAAACATGGCGTTGAAGGGTATAGTGGTCATGAAGTCCAAACGCAATCCCCGCCCCAATGGTAAACTAAGGTTAAGGATTTTTGTACCTGTAGAACGGGTTCTAGGGGTCTCAGAGTTTTTGCTCAACCTTAAAGATACGTTGATTGGTATCTATAAGAGAGTTTTCTCTGAGTGTAGTATCTGTGTGACAATTACTTCCGTAATCACCGCTCTACGTCCTAAAAAAAAGCTTTAAGTGGGGTTAATGTGTTTCTAGGTCCTCCTGGTACAAATCAGTCTCGGAATGCAGTGGCGCAGTTAATCACAACCAGCCAGGAAAATCCCAAGAGTAGACTTGGAAACCAAGATTAGAGGGCCTTCACCGGGAAGACATCCTCCATCCTATCTTATGTTGCACTCAAATTCGGGTATAGGATTTCTCACCACAAGGGGGAATCAAGCCCTTTCCCGATACAGAATAAACAAAATAAACAAATATATATGCAACAATCACATGAAATGACATAGAGGTTAGGCAGGACCTCTCTTGTTTGAGGGGGAATTTGGCATCCCTAATTCCTCATTGGGGCTGGACCAGCAACAGGTCAACCATTGGTTTGGATGAAAAACCAAGGTTTTTAACACTTATATCCCCAGCAGAGTCGCCATTTTTTTGTGGTGTCGTTTTCTTTACCTCCCCGTTTCACTTGGGAGGACGGCACGCTAAACCCTTCACGCGAAATTTGGAAGGAGAATGCGCCCGTGGTGGGATGAATTTTATTTCAGTTCTTCCTACGATATCACACGAACTTTCTTATTTGTCCTACGAGTAGGAAAGGGAAAAAAGATCTCAACTAAACCCTAGGAGTTTGCTAAGTGTGGGGATTTCACCTAGACTAGAAATTCTGGAGTCCGGGGGGTCGGTTATACATAGGGAAGTGTTTAAACACCCTACATATCTGTAGTACTCTACAAGAACCTTCTCTGTGTCATTGTGATTGTGTTTGCTGCTAATGATTAGGAAAGTTTCTCCTTTGTGTTAGGAGAAGGAATTGATTTGATTAAAGAAAAGACAGACAGATAGACAGACTGACTATTTTTGGTATTTTATTAGCTCGCTGAGATTCCTTGTGAACCTCATGCCTACATATCCCTAGTGGAAGTCAGAGCTTAATGTAGTTCAGGGAACTAACTAGGGAAATTAATTGTTTTTGGTGCCTTGCTTGAAGCTCAAGGTTGAAGCTTGAATTAAATCTCTGTTTACAGTAAAGAGACATGAAGTCATCTTTACAGAGAGGTATTTGTACTATTCTACCACAAACATTTAAAAGTGACAGAAAAGCTAAAAAAATGATGTTTCATTAAGAGGGGAGTCTACTTGGTTGATCAAGTATGACAGCCATCGTGCCTCTAAAATGAAAGAGAGATGCTCATCCAAATTAGGGAAAGTGTACAAGTCTGGGGATGTGCCAGAGCATGTCTTTCAGAGTCCTAAATGGGAGACTTTGATTGAAATTGAAATTGAAATGTTTGTTTGTTTGAATGTGGTAGAGTAGTAAAAATATCTCTCTATAGAGATAAGCTATGTCTATCTACTGTATAAAAGATTTGAATTTAGCTGGCTTGTATGAGGCCCAAGCTTGAGGCTTTTGATTGATTAATTAATTATTATTGACTTTGGGAGATGGCTCCACTGGGGATTAATTACAGGGTATTTTTGTGTTCTGTACGAAGCCCAGAATTGAGGCTGACTCTGTTTAGGGAGACTCTATTTGTGTGCCTTGTACAAAGCCCAAGGTTGTGGCTGACTGCTGAGGATAATTGAATTTTTGAGACTATGAATGACTCTATTTTGTGTGCCTTGTATAAAGCCCAAGGTTGTGGCTAACTCTAACTAGGGAAAACATTATTTTTTGCCTTGTACAAAGCCCAAGGTTGTGGCGGACTCTTAAATAAACTGAGTATGGATGACTTTATGGGAAAAGATCCTAGGTGTTAGGAATCTTTGACACATGAAAGTATGGTTTAAACTGCCTTGTACAAAGCCCAAGGTTGTGGCTACTGAAAGATGAAGAACTCACTGGGGAGACTCTATTATCTGCCTTGTACAATGCCCAAGGTTGAGGCTGACTGTTGACAGGGGAGTTTTATTGTTTGGTGCCTTGTATGAAGCCCAAGGTTGAGGCTAACTGCTTTTGTTGGTTTTGACTCTACTGGAGATTAAAAAGACTGTTTTTCTTTGGAAGCTAACCCTTTCCAGGGATTTTTGACTCAGCTGGAGAAATTATTTGGTAAAAGACTGACTTTATCATGCTTTTGGAGGCTGACCCTTTCCAGGGGTTTTGACTCTTTTGGGGAAATTATCTCCTAAGAGAAATGAATCTTTATTTTTTGACATTTTTATTAATTGACTTTGGAGGCTAACCCTTTCCAGGGGTTTTTATTAACATGAAGGAATGTGTGGAAGCTAACCCTTTCCAGGGATTTTATTGAAATGATTGGCAGAAAGATTATCTAGTGGAGACTTCTTGTTTAAAGCCCAAGATGAAGGCTGACACATGCTGAGGAGAAAATAAACATAGATTCTAGACTCTGCTAAGGAAGATTGATGAAGATAAGGGTGACAGAGACTGTCCATGTCTCTCATTCCAAAAGGTGTACTCAATGTAAAATTGAGACAAACTTAGCTTGTTTAAAGTCTGGTTTAAATTGGAAGAAACTCACCAGGGTAGGCTAAAAGGTGACTAAAGACCTCTTCCTATGTTTATAAGAAACCTGATGGGTCCTTGTATACAAGCTCAAGAGGAAGCTGGAAATGCTTTTAAGAAGCCTGTGGGTCCTTGTACAAAGCCCAAGAGGAGGCTAATCGAGGGTCCTTGTTATAGCACAAGAGAAAGCTATGTAGTTTTTGAACTTATTTTGGCTCTAAGTAAATGGGTAAGAGGTTTCACCGGGAATAATTCCTCTTTGGGTGGATGTGTCCTATATTTTTGGATTCTAAGGTTTTTGCCAAGATGTTTCACCGGGAATAATTCATCTTGGGGGTTTGAACTACAGATCTCTAATTAGGAAAGAGCCTTCACCGGGAAGACATTCTCAATCCTAGGCCATATTCCTATAATATATATATAGTTTAACTGTCCTAAGGTTTATACTCAAACGTAGTTCTAAACTAATATATGCACAGTTTATATTTGACAGTAATTTAAATAAAGACTGTAAATTGAAAGCTTGTAAAGCCTAACCTGGATGGAGTGGAGGCCATTGAAGAAGTATATACAGAGCCTCAACAGTAATTTTTGGATAACAGTTGAATATATATGATAAACAGTTAAAGGTTTTTGAAAACAGAAGAAGTGAAGATGGACAAAGGTCACATAGGTATCTGAAGAGTTTCACCGGGAATAATGCCCTTCAAATACCAGAAGAATGTTTTGAAAACAGAAAGAAGATTTTGAAAATACAGTTTTGAAAACAAGCTAAGAAGAGAAGGTTTTTGGGACTTACACTCTATTAGAGGCCCAGTACTTTACAGTACTGGTGTAAAAGCAATTTGAAAAAAATGATTTGGAATGATACAAGGTTTTGTTGTTTGAAAACCTTAATCATTTGATTTATTCGGAGATTGAAAACAGTTTTGAAATTTGACAAAAAGTCAACTTAATTAAGGTAAAGATGAAGATCTATGCCTAATTAAGACCTAAACAATTAGGGTTTTATCATAAACTTTATTTACAAAATGATTAGGTTAAAACAAAGTGAATGTATATATTTAAAGTTTTTAATAAAGCACTTAAAACATACTATTTTAAACCTAATAAAAATATATGAAATAAATAAAATTTTTATGATTTTTTTGATTATTCACAAAATAGATGTATTAAATGATAAGTGTGTGAAAAATGAAGTGAAAATAAATTAGTTTGATAGGTTAATTAATTATGTGAAGTTGTGAGAAAATTGAAGGAAATAAGTGATAAAAAATAATGTTTTGTCACCTAGAGGGATTGAACTCACGTCCTCCAAGTCACTAACCCAAAATAACACCACTGGGCCAACGCGCGCTTGGTGTTATTGTCACACATCCAGTTCATTATATTTTCAAACAAGTGGTTAATCATGGAAAAATAAAAGAAACAAAAAGTCTGGGGCGAGGGGGATTCGAACCCCAGACTTGAGGCATGAGGAGACTAAGAGCGCATGTGTGGCCACTGGGGCAAGTTATTCAGTCGTTTATAAAACACCTATCATTAAATATAAAATAAACTCTACCCTGAGGTTTGAAATTTGCGCGCCACCAACATTGTCATCTTCTTCCTCAAGCTCCAACAATTTGAATTTCTGAACTCTCTCAATTCTCAACCATTTGCAACGATATAAAGACCAAACTTGCTCTAAATTCACTCACGATTCTAGATATGTAACTATTATGAATTTATATTAACTATATCTACTGAATTATCTAAAATACGTGAAGAACCCTAAAATTTGGAATTCAAATTAAATGACTATACTGAAGCATAAATGACTGATGATAGAGGGTTTTTAATCCTCTTATGATGCTGAATAGAATGGTGTTGAGTTTTAGCCAGAAAGATACACGAATTAGAGGGATGGAGTTGAGAAACTTACCTCTGAAAATGAAGGTCGTGAGGATGTTAGAGAGCACCTGGGCTTGAATGAATGATCTCAATAGCTTCCTTGAGACTCAATGATGCTAACTGGATGCTTATTGGAGCTTGAATCCTCCTGAATTGCTCTATGGACCTCCCTCGATTTCAGCTTCAAGTGAACATGGAGGGTGATGATTCTCGAGTTACAGATGAGCTGCAGCCATCTGGTTAGCTTCACTATGACCTGAGGAGTGTGTCTGGATGATTGGCTTGGCTTGAAAACTCCTGAATTACTCCATGGTCCTCCAACTGCAAGTGCTCCAAATGAGAGGTGAAGGTGATGATTCTCCACGCCCAGAAGTGTTCCAGAGGTTTGGATCACTCCCAAATGCCTCCCTCAATGTGTTTGAATACTTATTTTCAAAGAGAGAGCTTTGGTTTGAAGAATCCGAGTCTTCTTGCCAAAGGACCTTTGAAAAAACTAAGTATGAAGAAAGAAAAGAGAAAGCAAGAATTCTGTTGCTTTGGTGTGTTTTTTGAATGAGAATGAGGCCTCTATTTATAGGCAATTGGTTCAGTACTGATTGAGAGAGTGAGCTTGCTTAGTGGGAGAGTTTTGGTTTCTTAGCCATGAAGAAATTCAAAGAATATCCCAAGTGCAATGATGAGAATTTTGATTCCATTTGATCAATCCCCTAGCCCTCGATTTTGCTTGATCTAAGGGGACAATTCTGAGCCAGAAATAAGCTCTAATTGGTTGGTGAGAAGATTCCTTGGGTGATTCATCAATTTGCCATAAATTCAAAAATGTAATCATTACATAATCACATGTTCTTGTTTTTAGAATCTTCTTCAATTCTTATGGCATGGTGAAAATGAATGCATGGCATTGTTTCAGATATGTTATGGGTCGTGTAGCATCCATAATTGAGGTCATGTGCACAAAATTTCAAAGTTCAAAAATGATGCATGACCTATAATTTTACTTCATGAGGCCAACTTTGAACAAGCATAACTCTTAGCTCAAATTGAATTTGGAGAAGGTTGAACACAATTTGGAAAGCCCTAAACATCTACTTCAAATCATTAGTTTATGTCTTCTTCAGAATCACTTGGGAAATTTGTGAAAAATGAGCCCAAAGTTGGATGAAAACTAGGTTAAAAACACTTAGAAAATTTCTAAGTGTTTATGACCTAAAACTTCAAAATTTTCAAAACCCTTAAATGGTTGATCTTTTGAAAAAAGTTGTATTTTAAGATGTTGTTTTATTTTGCAAGATCTACAACTTTCATGTTGGAAGTTTTTTGAGTTGTGTAGGTGAAATTTTGAGTTCTCACCATGCCCTCAAAAACCCTAATTCCCGACTTTTTGCTCCTTGATGAATTTCTTTGAATTTCTTTGGTCAAATGACTTTGACATCCATATATTGATGATATTGATCTTTGAAAGTCATTTTTTGACCAAAAACCTTAAAAGTCAATGATGATCCCACACAGTTGACTTTTCCTGACAAAGTGAATTTTTGGGCTTTTGTGTAGAAACAAGATCTTTTCCTCAAATGAATGATGTAAATGGATTATATTGAGGTAGAAGAGACTCTTGAATCATGTCTTGAGTTTTGGATCCATGCCCTGATTAAAAGTCAACTATCTTGGTGAATTAGGTCAAAAACCCTAATTGTCGACCAGAGGACAATGATGACTGTAGACTTTGAACTGAGGTGTAATGTCCAGTGGATCTTATCATATGAGTTATTTGAAGATGATTGATGTCTTTGAATGATCCCCTGGGGCTTTTTATGGTTTCCCAAAGGTGATCCCTGATTTTAGTCCTTGATAAGGCTCAAAACCCTAGTCTGTGGATCTGAATAATTCTGTGTTTAGATGACTGGGTGTCTTAATCAATCATAGGTGAAATAATGAAGCTCTTGAGTCTCATGATTGTGTTAGAGACTAATCCTCCTATTGATTGATCCTTTGCCTGAGTTTTCTTGTCTTTGAATACCCTCGATTGAATGTCAGGCTGCTCTGGGTACTTGCTTTGACTTGATGAAAATCCTGAAGATATGTCATCTCAGGGGGGTCAAAAATTAGGGTATGACACTGATGCAGTTACTTTGTCATAAATCCCTAATTTTTGCCTAGATTGCCCTTTCAGGTTTTCAATCTACCAGGATGAATTTTTTCTGTTTATTGTCTCTAATTTTTGCCTGGACCGCCCTTTCGGGTTTTCAGTCCACCGAGACGCTCATTTTTGCCTAAGTCGCCCTTTGCGGGTTTTCAACTTACCGAGCTGTTCTTTTTTATTTTTTAGACAAAGTATTTCTTGACTGCATCAGCATTCACAGGATGTGGGAGTTCATCACCATCCATGGTTGCAAGAGTCATGGCACCGCCAGAAAATGTTCTTTTGACAACATACGGGCCTTCGTAATTAGGAGACCATTTGCCTCTAGAATCTGGTTGAAAAGACAAGATCTTTTTAAGCACGAGGTCACCTTCTTGAAATTCACGAGGTCGAACCCTTTTGTTGAAGGCTTGTTTCATTCTTGCTTGGTATAACTGTCCATGACATAGAGCAGTCATACGTTTTTCTTCGATTAAGTTCAACTGATCGTATCTGCTTTGACTTTATTCAGCCTCTGATAACTTAGTTTCCATGAGGACTCTCATTGATGGGATTTCAACTTCTACGGGGAGCACAGCTTCCATGCCGTATACTAGAGAAAAGGGAGTTGCCCTTGTTGAAGTACGCACTGAAGTACGGTATCCATGTAAAGCAAATGGCAGCATTTCATGCCAGTCTTTGTAAGTGACGACCATTTTCTGGACGATCTTCTTAATGTTCTTGTTAGCAGCTTCGACGGCGCCGTTCATTTTTGGTCTGTAAGGAGAAGAGTTATGATGCTCAATCTTGAATTCCTCACATAATTCTTTCATCATTTTGTTATTCAAGTTTGAACCATTATCAGTAATGATCTTGCTGGGAATACCATATCGGCAAATGATGTTATTCTTGATAAACCTCACAACCACTTGTCTTGTAACATTGGCGTAAGATGCTGCTTCGACCCATTTGGTGAAGTAATCAATTGCTACTAAGATGAAACTATGACCGTTTGAAGCTTTCGGTTCGATCATCCCAATCATGTCGATACCCCACATGGAGAAAGGCCATGGAGATGAGAGAACGTTGAGTAGAGTCGGTGGTACATGGATCTTATCTGCGTAGATCTGGCACTTGTGACATCTCTTCACGTGTTTGTAACAGTCTGATTCCATTGTCAACCAATAGTATCCTGCTCTTAAGATCTTTTTGGACATTGCATGCCCATTTGAATGAGTTCCAAAGGACCCTTCATGCACTTCATGCATTAACATGTCTGCTTCGTGTCTGTCCACGCATCTGAGCAAAACCATGTTGAAATTTCTTTTGTATAGCGCATCCCCGTTCAGGAAGAAACTGCCAGAAAGTCTCCTTAGAGTTTTCTTATCTTTGTTTGATGCCCCAAGTGGGTACTCTTGAGTTTGAAGGAAGCGTTTGATGTCGTGGAACCACGGTTTATCATCGATGACTGCTTCAGTTGCAAACACATAGGCGGGCCTTTCAAGGCGCGTAATTCTGACTGTAGGCATATCGTTCCAATGATTGACTTTGAACATGGAAGATAGAGTAGCCAAGGCATCTGCCATTCGATTCTGATCTCGAGGTATATGATGCAATTCAACTTTGTTGAAGAAAGTCAACAGACGTCTTGCATAATCTCTGTAAGGAATCAAGCCAGGGTGGTAAGTTTCCCATTTGTCTTTGATTTGGTTGATCACGAGGGCTGAATCTCCATATATGTCGAGGATTTTGATCCTTAAGTCAATGGCTTCTTCGAGACCCATGATACAAGCTTCATATTCTGCGATGTTGTTGGTGCAATCAAATAGCAATCTGGCGGAGAATGGGATATGAGTACCCTTGGGAGTGATGATGATTGCCCCAATTCCATTGCCAAAAGCGTTTACTGCTCCGTTGAAAATTAGGCCCTATCTTGATCCAGGATCAGGACCTTCTTCAGGTAACGGTTCGTCACAATCTTTCATCTTCAAGTATAAGACATCTTCATCAGGAAAGTCAAACTTGAGAGATTGATATTCATTAATTGGTTGATGCGCCAAATGATCGGCGAGAATGCTTCCTTTGACTGCTTTTTGAGCACGGTACTCGATGTCATATTCGGATAACAGCATTTGCCATCGGGCAATCCTTCCTGTTAAGGCAGGCTTTTCAAAGACATACTTGATCGGATCCATTTTGGAGATTAACCAAGTAGTATTGTTGATCATGTATTGGCGGAGACGTTTTGAAGCCCAAGCCAAAGCACAACATGTTTTTTCGAGCATGGAGTAACGAGACTCACAATCTGTGAATTTCTTACTTAGGTAATAGATGGCATGCTCCTTCTTACCGGTTTCATCTTGTTGTCCAAGCATACAACCCATGGATTCTTCCAACACGGTAAGGTACATGATTAGTGGTCTTCCTTCAACTGGAGGAATCAATATTGGTGGTTCTAACAGATACTCCTTGATACTGTCGAACGCTTTCTGGCAATCTTCAGTCCATACAACCCCTTGATCTTTGCGGAGAAGCTTGAAAATTGGCCCACATGTAGCAGTCATTTGAGAGATAAATCTGGAGATATAGTTTAATCGTCCGAGAAATCCTCTTACTTGCTTTTCAGTTTTTGGTGCAGGCATCTCTTGAATAGCTCTGACTTTGTCGGGATCTACTTCAATACCTCTTTGGCTGACAATGAAACCCAAGAGTTTTCCAGATCTAACCCCAAAAGTACATTTGTTAGGATTCAAGCGAAGCTGATATTTCTTTAGTCGTTGAAACAACTTCAAAAGGTATTCAATATGTTCTTCTTCTGTGCTGGACTTGGCTATCATGTCGTCCACATAAACTTCAATTTCTTTATGCATCATGTCATGAAAGAGAGTAGTCATTGCCCTTTGGTAAGTTGCGCCTGCATTTTTTAATCCAAACGGCATCACTTTGTAGCAAAAGGTACCCCATGGGGTGATGAAAGATGTCTTCTCCATGTCTTCAGGAGCCATCTTGATCTGATTATAACCGGAGAACCCGTCCATGAAGGAAAAGACGTTGAACTTAGCAGTGTTATCAACCAGCATGTCAATATGTGGTAATGGAAAATCATCTTTTGGACTGGCCTTGTTCAAATCACGGTAGTCAACACACATTCTGACCTTTCCATCTTTCTTCGGAACTGGCACTATGTTAGCCAACCATTGAGGATATTCTGAGGTGACAAGAAAACCTGCGTCGAGCTGTTTTTGAACTTCCACTTTGATCTTGTTAGCCATATCAGGGTGAGTCCTTCGTAATTTCTGCTTAACTGGCGGACATTCTAGCTTCAATGGCAAGTAATGCTGAACAATATTGGTATCCAACCCAGGCATGTCTTGGTAGGACCAGGCAAACACGTCAACATATTCTTTGAGAAGGTCTGTCAACTTACTCTTGATATCAGTATCAAGCAGCGATCCAATGGTCACTTCTTTTTTGTCTTCTACAGAACCCAAGTTGATCTTTTCTAAAGGCTCTTTGTGAGGCAGAATGGCTCTTTCCTCGTGCTTAAGTAATCGAGAGATATCGTCTGGGATCTCCTCTTCTTCCTCTTCTTCGGCTTCGAACACAGGAAACTCAAAGTTGGGAGAGGGCATAGGGTTATTGCATTCAATGGGTTTAATAGTAAATCTGCACATGTGATTTATATTTATTTCAGAAAATTTATGAATGCAAGAGTGTATGCAGATTTTTTTTGAAAAGTTTTTTTTTATTTTGGTTTTTTAGGATTACCATTTCCAGAAAAAGCAAAAATAAAACATATAATGTAGGGAATTCAAAATGACACTTTATTTATGATTCATTTTTGAAACAAAGCCCTAAACACAAACTCATTTGTCTTGGGCAGGACAAAGAGGGAAACTTTTAAAACAAAGCCCTTATACACAAAGTTATTTGGGCGGAACATTTAAAAGAAAAGCCCTATAAAACATCTCTCTGCTTTGGGCAAGGCAGGAGGTCAAAATAACAGCGAGGTGATTACTTTGAGCGGCGAACAACATTCGGAACGTCGACAGCTTTCCAGTAGCAACGAACTCCTCTGTGTATTATGTATTCAGGAAAATTCTCCTCAGAATTATCTTCAGTATTGACATTGACCGCAGGTCGAGCAGGATTTGAAGGTCCTGGTTTGTCAACCTTGTTCTTTGTAGAGTTGAAACGGTCTTCTTCTACTTCTTGAAGAGCATAAGACGAGTCACAATCTTCAGAATTTTCAGGGTGTTCTTCCCAGTCTTCAGGATGAAGAGACTCGTTGTCAGAGACACTTTCTGAGTCAGTTGCGGGACCATCTTCCCCTTCATCTTCAAAAATGGCATTTATGTGATAATAACCATCTTCAGGATTGTTAATCTTGGTAGATGCGTTGAAGCTGAAATCTTCAGTAATTTCAGGCTGCTGAGAAAATTGACAGGGCTGATAAGCCTCTTCTGGTTGACTATTATATTCAAAGGAATCTCCCCATCCAGTTGGTTGGATATCTTCAATCGCAACCTTTGAACTTTCAGGTGCAGTGTATTTCACCATATAATCAAATTTTCCACTGGGTTGTCCCAAGGTGTCCCAGATCTCTGCAGGAACAGGCTCAGTTTCTTTGCCTTTGGGTTTCTCCGAAGGAGGATATGGTTCTTCCTGAGATATGTATCCCGAGTCATTGAGATAACATTTCCATTCTTCTTCAGTATCAGAGAGACCTTCTTCGGTGCATTCTTCGATAAGGACATTAACCTCTTGAGGAATTGGGTTAAGGAACCCTCCACTAATGAATGTTTCTTTGATCGGACGAAGGGTTTCATCCTTCTTGGTGCAGTTTGAGAATGTTGGTGAACATCCGAGACCTGCTCTAGTTTCATTCTTGGTCGGGATCACAACTTGCCCCCAGCCAGTGGTAGTTCCATCTTTCACTGCTTTTACTGCCTCTTTATAAGAAGAGATTGATGCTTTCTTTTTGGAAGATTCGTCTTCTAAAGAGAGACCTTGGAACTGCGTTCCTTCCTCATTATCGGCACTTATGAAAGAGAAATTGGACAAATGGCTCACCATCAAGGCTTTTTCTCCACTTATCGTTACCAATTTTCCATTTGTTACAAATTTTAACTTTTGATGGAGCGTAGAAGTTACCGCCCCTGCTTCGTGGATCCATGGTCGTCCTAACAGACAGGTATAAGCAACTTGAATGTCCATGACCTGGAAGGTGATTTGAAATGTATGTGGACCAATTGTCATGGGAAGGTTGACTTCGCCGATAACAGATTTTCGCGATCCATCAAATGCTTTGACTACTACACCACTGAATTTCATAGGCATTCCTTGGTAAGATAAGCGAGCAAGAGTCGTTTTTGGCATAACATTCAAGGAAGATCCGGTGTCTACCAGTACATTGGACAAAGAGTCTGACTGACAGTTCATAGAAATGTGCAAAGCAAGATTGTGATTTTTACCCTCCTCGGGGAGTTCTTCATCACAGAAGCTTAAATTGTTACAAGCTGTTATGTTGGCTATTATCCCATTAAAGTGATCAACAGTCACATCATGATCTACAAAAGCTTGATCCAAAACTCTCATCAGGGCTTCCCTGTGGGCTTCTGAATTCAACAGCAATGAAAGTATTGAGATTTTTGAAGGAGTCTGCATAAGCTGATCCACAATCTTGTATTCACTTCTTTTGATAGGCTTCAAAATTTCATCAAAATCAGGATTGACATTGGTTCCACTGGATTGACCAACATCAGTGTTTGTATTACTGACAGGAATTTCTACAGGACTCCCCACTGGTGTATTGACAGGATTTTGTCCGGTTGCAGGAGCAACAGGTTGCTTTGAAGGTAGTGGAGTATACACACGTCCACTTCTTGTTACTCGACTCACATCAGCAATGTTCACGACAGATGAGAGAGTAGGTAAAGGAACTTCTTGTCCATTCTTTATCATTGTTGCATTGTAGTTGTATGGAACTGCCTTGTCAGAGTCATAAGGAGCAGGTCCAGGTAGACAAATGATCAAAGGAGCAATAGGAACCTTCGGCTTGTTGTAAGTAACTTCCATGCGCTCAGGCATGTTGAAATGAGGAACGATGACGTTAACTGTAGGCATTTCCGAGTTGATATCTGAGACTAAAAGCTCATGCGGATAACATCCTATCATGTTAACTTCATCTTCATTCCTATTTCTGTAGATCTCAATCCAGGCCGTCACAGAGTATGCATATGAAATGTGACTCGACAAACAAGACAACACAGCATACTCATCACAATCACATATCGTCACGAGGCATAAGCCTATATCACAATCAATTACCATTATACGAGGTAATTCACATCACCATAATATTTCATCTTCACTTAGTCACAAAATTATCATCACGAATATATACAACATCACGTATTACCAATCATCACAAACATCGTCGTGTTTCAACACACCAGGACAAACATATAACTTCACATATTAACGAAATCATTACAACAAATAGACACATTAAGTCAAGTCAAATTAGTCTTATAATCCTCCATAGGTTAGTCTTTAAATTGACTCGCTAATCCATTATCAGTTAACCAAAATTATTCACCTAATAATCTCTAATTAATCGGGTATATCCTGCGTCACTACCGGTTATCTAATTTCCGGTTAAATCCTTAATATTCACAACTTTACGAATTTTCGGGTTATACTCCCAAGTCACTAAAAACACAGCTCAACCGGTTAATTCGGATACAATTCTATTCTCTATCGGTTATTCGATTCATTCGGTTAAATTCTCAAGATACCGTTATTTACCGACAAACCGAATAATTAATCTAAGTCTAGGTATTTTCTAATTAAATAGGCTTATAGGACATTAATTCATTCATTAATTAATCGACCGATTAATATCACAATTTCGAAAAAGAACACCACCACGTTAATGTACTAATTAAACTTAGCTACCACGTCAATTTTCATCAAATTCCAAACAACTAATTATACCATTTAATTCGGCTATTTGATCAAACGGGACTGTTTTGCATTATTATTAATTTATATCACTACTGTTATACACTTCATATTGTTTCTAATTATATAAATTTCATAATCATGATTCTATTGCCATAGTATAATATTATATAAACATTTAGTAAAATTATGAACACCTAAAAACTGTTAACTAGCAAAGACCATTTAAAAACATTTATTTAAAAAAACTTATTAAGTGATGAATGAACCTTATAGACTAAAAAAACCGTGTGGTGTTTTTGCTTACAACAGCAGCATCTATACATTCTAGATTCTACAGGATGCAACATTAAAATTTGCGGCATGTTTCACACCAGCCAAAGCCAAGCCGAATGGCTAAGCTATTATATTCTGACACCTGTTGATTATAGTTGGTATACAAATGTGAGAAATGTTTCTACAGTATCAATTATGAGGCAGTAGTGACCACTACATCCGCACTAACAAAATTAGAATTGTTGAAGATGCCTTGCTTGAGTAGAAGTTCCATTCTAGTATTTTTAGCACCTTTAGGAGTTATGATATGAATGCCGATTGTTAAAGGCATAATAACCGTCGCACAGACTCTTAATCAATTTATTTCCAAATTTAATTACTATATCTAATGCACAACAGCAACAACATTATTTTCCAATTTCAATTTTCTATGAACAACAACAATCAACACAAGATAATGCAATAAATCTACACACCCAATTTTCCCCACATACAAGGTTTCATAAGCCCTATTATAGGAAGAGAACACCACCCTTACCTTATCAATTGAAGCAACTCAATGGGTCTCTAATTGCACCTTCAATTGACACCATGGTTAGAAATCTCCAAGCTTCTTCTTCTTCTCCAAGACTTGCCTCTTTCTCTTCTATTCTTGTTTCCTCCAAAAATGACAACTACTCTTTCTCATCTCTAAAACCCTAATTTTATCATTCTAATTGGGCTTGGTCTTTCACTTCCTTTTTATTATCCTTCACAAACTAATTTAGGCCCAATAAGACTAAATAACTCAAATAATCAATTATATCACCTTTAATAATATTCCAACAATATCATAAATTCCGACTTGTAAATAATATTATTCTTAATATTATTCTTCGACCGTCCGACTAAAATCCGTCTTTTAACTTAATAAATTCAAATACGTTTCTTAAATTAACACCGACAATCCAAATTCAACCAATATATCATATTTCTGGTCTAATCTTAATTACTCAGAAAATTCCCAAAACTTCAAATATTATTCCAATAATATTTCTAATAATGAAAATATCAAAACTCTTGATTAAATATCAATCCGCTATCCCGAACTAATACCGATTAAATTGTCTCAAAATACGAAAACTTCACTAAACACTCTGAACGTCTAGATTAAGCGAATAATCGAATTTCCGGGCGTTACATAGTGTAGCTAATCCTCTATAAGTGATTGAAATTTCATCTTTCCAATTAAACTAGGACCCATTGTATAGCTATAAGCTGTATATCAGTTCAGTAGACTAGTTCTACATGTCTTCAAAGATGAGCTATTTTTCTTCTGTTTTGCCTTTTCAGAATAATGAGTATATATTTGACAATATAGTTGATACTGTTCATTTGCGCTTATCTGATAGTTGGTGTGATTGTGACTTTTTTTTTGTCTCAATTATTTATAAGAATAAGAACCCTTTTTGTTTTCCTCATGATTTTCTCATTTCTACTTTAGTTTAAATTAACTATTATTAGATTTTGTTATAATAATGTGGAATTGAGTTTATGATCTATCTACTTTTGTTAGCTTTTACTTAAAAATTGTTTTCTGATTATTTTTAGTTAAGCTGTTAGATAGGCAGGGACATGACATGTGAATGTGGAATTAATGGTGTTCTATTATTTTTGCGGTAAATTTTCGGTTATCTGTTTGTTGTAATAATCTTTATGCTATCTTCAACGAACTTTCATGATGAATCTCCAATGCCGTGTATATGGAGAATTTTGGGTGTGATGTAAATGATGTGCTAGAATAATAATCAAATTACTTTAATTTATGTAATTTATTTTCCTCTTCATTTGACAGATTATTGCTAACAAAGATAGTCCAAGAGGGATACATTTTCGGCGTGTAGGACCTCGTCAAAAGGTATGTTTCCACACGTGTGAGAATTTACAGGTTTAGGTTCCTTCTTGCATTTATTTAATTATGAAAGTAAAAAAGTTGGATACCTCAGCTAGGTGTGTTCAAATATATTTCATATTGGCATATAGATAGAGTTTGAAATAGTAATCATTCCCGAATAGTTATGCATAGCGTCCGATCCCAAAAGTGGGGGATAGTGATGCATAGCGGCCGATCCCAAAATTTAAAATTTCCAAAATAACCATGAATACCTTAAAAAGTAGAAGGGGACTGAATACTAATAGTTGAATTTTAAATTATATTAAGTAATACTCATTATTCCGACATGTGGAATATTCTTGATGTCAATTCCGTTAATCGTTAAGTGATGAACTTACTAACTTTGTGAATTGAATTCGCTATAGGGGTTACTTGTGAAGAGTGAAAGTTTGATCGTTTTTGTTTAGCTTAATTAAGACATGGATAAGACATGGATGAATTCAAACCGATTGTCGAAAGAGTACGAGAAAGGGGTATGGGAATTCGTTAAGTTTGCGGTTGCGCACGCCAAAGACCCGATTCGAATGGCGTGTCCTTGCATGGGTTGCTGTTATGGGGGTAAGGTTGACGGGAATCAGTTGGCATCGCATTTACTACGGTTTGGAATTGATAGAAGTTATACAGTTTGGAGTTTGCACGGTGAGAAAAGTAACGAGAATGTTGAGTCGAGGTGTAATACGAAGTATGCTTCAAACGACGATTGCACAGACACATATGATTATGATCGAGTCGAAGAGATTGCAGAAGCGCTTGAAGAAGATCTTGAGGATTGTCCCAAAATGTTTGAGAGGTTGGTAAGCGATGCAGAGAAACCGTTGTATGATGGTTGTTCAAAATTCACAAGATTGTCTGCGGTGTTAAAGTTGTACAACTTAAAGGCGGACAATGGATGGTCGGATAAAAGTTTCACAGAGTTATTAGCCCTTATAAAAGATATGCTACCAGAGGATAATATTCTTCCCAATCGAACGTATGAAGCCAAAAAGATGTTGTCCTCTATTGGCATGAGCTATGATAAGATACATGCATGTCCAAACGATTGCGTTTTGTTTCAAAACGAGTATGCAGCGTTGAATGAGTGTCCTAAATGCGGTGCCCCTCGATATAAGAAAAATTTGTCTCCGACCAAAGTCTTATGGTATTTTCCTATAATTCCGAGATTTAAACGCATGTATCGTAGTGAAACCGATTCAAGACACTTGACTTGGCATGCAGATGAAAGAATTATTGATGGAAAGTTGCGACATCCGGCAGACTCACCACAGTGGATGAAAGTTGATAGTGATTGTCCTGAATTTGGAAAAGAAGCAAGAAACCTTCGCTTGTCATTGTCTACTGATGGAATGAACCCGCATGGTATTCAAAGTATCTCGCATAGCACCTGGCCTGTGATTCTTATGATTTATAACCTACCTCCGTGGCTATGTATGAAACGTAAGTACATGATGTTATCTATGCTAATTTCTGGGCCTAAATAACCAGGGAATGACATAGACGTATACTTGGCACCCTTAATCGAAGATTTAAAGTTTTTGTGGGAGAACGGTGTGGAGGTTTACGATGGGTATAGGAAAGAAAGTTTCAACTTGAGGGCGATGTTGTTTGGAACAATTAATGATTTTCCAGCATACGGAAATATATCCAGGTACAGCAATAAAGGTCAAAAAGCGTGTCCTGTTTATGAAGATGAAACCGATACGACACGATTGGATCTTTGTCAGAAGAATGTCTTTCTTGGCCATCGTAGATTCTTAAATTCTAATCATCACTATCGTGGGTGGAGAAAAGCATTCAATGGAAAGGCCGAACAACGTACAACCCCGCCTTTTTTGACAGGTGATCAAATTTTTGAAAAGGTGAAAGATATGAGCACTCAGTTTGGCAAGCCTTTTGCATATTTACTTGTCAAGGGTGGGTGGAAGAAGAAGTCAATTTTTTTTGAACTTCCATATTGGAGGTCGTTGTACGTAAGACATTTCCTCGATGTTATGCATATTGAAAAAAATGTATTTGACAGCGTTATAGGTACGTTACTCAATATACAAGGAAAGTCTAAGGATGGCCTTAACATAAGGAAGGACATGGTAAACATGGGAATGAGAACTGAATTGGGACCCGTGACGAAAGGAAGACGAACATATCTGCCACCTGCTGTTTACACTCTATCTAGAAAGGAGAAGAAAACATTGTGTAAGTTCCTCAGTGAAGTTAAAGTTCCAGAAGGCTACTCGTCAGATATTAGAAGACTTGTGTCCATGAAAGACCTCAAGTTAAAGAGTTTGAAGACGCATGATTGTCATGTTATAATGGAACATTTTTTACCAATAGATATACGTTCTATTCTTCTAGAAAAAGTAAGAAGCACAATAACTAAACTGTGTTTTTTCTTCAGGTCAATTTGCAGTAAGGTGATCGATCCCGCGATCTTACCAACATTGCAAAAAGAGATAGTTGTTACTTTATGTAATCTTGAAATGTATTTTCCTCCCTCGTTTTTTGACATAATGGTTCATCTAGTCGTTCATCTTGTGAAAGAGACACAATTGTGCGGACCAGCTTACATGAGATGGATGTACCCTGCTGAGCGTTATATGAAAATATTAAAAGGGTACGTGAAAAACAGAAGTCGACCGGAGGGTTGTATTGCCGAACGATACATTGTTGAAGAAGCGGTTGAGTTTTGTACTAATTTTTTGTCAAATGTTCAATTAATTGGACTCCCCAAATCTCATATTATTGAAAAAAAAGAAGGAAAAAGGCTAATTGGAAATAAAGTTGTGACAGTATCAATGGTCGAGCGGGATCAAGGGCACTTGTATATTCTGCACATTGAGATTGAGGTTGAGCCGTATGTTGAAATGAAAAAGGTTGTTCTCCGAGATTTAAATCCGAATAGAAATGAGAATTGGATAGTACGAGAGCACAATCGAAGTTTCATACCGTGGTTTAGGGAACATATTTATTCAAAGTATCGTTCAGATCCTGCTTCAGTAACAGAAAGGTTGAGATGTTTAGCATATGGTCCAAGTATAATTGTGTTTTCTTATAGCGCATACGCAATTAATGGATACACATTTTATACCAAAGAACAGGGTGATAAAAGTACTATGCAAAATAGTGGTGTTACCTTGGTAGCTGAAGCAATGCACATATCTGAAGGATAGAAAAACACTTAGAAAGGGGGGTTTGAATAAGTGTAGTTTAAAAACTTGAAAGATAAAAACAATTTGCACAGTTATTTTTATCCTGGTTCGTTGTTAACTAAACTACTCCAGTCCACCCCCACGGAGTGATTTACCTCACCTGAGGATTTAATCCACTAATCGCAACAGATTACAATGGTTTTCCACTTAGCCCACGACTAAGTCTTCTAGAGTATCCTGATCACAACCTGATCACTCTAGGAACAAATGCTTAGACACAAGCTAAGACTTTCTTAGAGTATCCTGACCACCACGTGATCACTCTAATTACAACTGCTTAGACACAAGCTAAGACTTCCTAGAGTATCCTGATCAACACTTGATCACTCTAGTTACTTACAAATTAATGTAATCAAATAAGAGTATTACAATTGCTTCTGAAAAGCTATAATCACAACAGTGATATTTCTCTTAATGTTTAAGCTTAATCTCACTAATATATTACAACAGCAATGTAGTGAGCTTTGATGAAGATGAAGTTTCTGAGCTTTGAGTTGAACAGCGTTTTAGCAAGTTAATATTCATAGAAATCGTCAACCTTGCTTCTCATCTGAACTTCATATTTATAGGCACTTGAGAAGATGACCGTTGGGAGCATTTAATGCTTTGCGTGTTCCGTACAACATTGCATTTAATGTTTCACGCTTTTGTCAACTACCTCGAGCCTTGTTCACGCTGTGTCTACTGACGTTGCCTTTAATAGCTTCTAACGTTCCTTTTGTCAGTCAGCGTAGCCTGCCACCTGTACTTTCTTCTAATCTGATGTTTGTGTATACAACGTTTGAATATCATCAGAGTCAAACAGCTTGGTGCATAGCATCTTCTTGTCTTCTAACCTTGAAGTGCTTCTGAGCGTGATACCATGAGAACTTCAGTGCTTCTGCTTCTGAACTCAAGTTCTTCTGATGCTTCCATAGACCCATGTTCTGATTCTGCCTTGACCATCTTTTGATGTCTTGCCAGACCATGTTCTGATGTTGCATGCTGAACCTTCTGAGTCAAAGCTTCTGAGCGCTGATTTGTGCATACTCTTTATATATTTCCTGAAAGGGAAATTGCAATGTATTAGAGTACCACATTATCTCACACAAAATTCATATCTTTGTTATCATCAAAACTAAGAATATTGATCAGAACAAATCTTGTTCTAACAATCTCCCCCTTTTTGATGATGACAAAAACATATATAAATGATATGAATTTGCGATCAGAAAGAGCAGACGGCTAAAGATAATTTACACAGCTATAGCATAAGCATGTGAATATGTCTCCCCCTGAGATTAACAATCTCCCCCTGAGATGAATAATCTCCCCCTGAAATTAATACTAGAAGAATTTTATAAATAAAAGACTTCCCTGAGTATTTCAGTAAAGACGTTCACATATGCTTGATCTTCAGAACATTCATGACTTCTGATTTCTGCTTCCATAGGACAGCTTCAGAACATTGAATTTCTTTAGATCCTCAGAACATTCACAGCTTCTGATTCCTGCTTCCATCGGACAGCTTTAGAACTTGAATTTCTCTGATCTTCAGAACATTCGCAGCTTCTGATTCTTGCTTCCATTGGGACAGCTTCAGAGCTTGAATTTCTTCTTACATCGCTTCATGCTAGATTGTATCAGAACATTGTTGAATGTACCAGAGCATCATCAGAGCATCTCTACATCCTGAAATGTTACAGAACAAAACTAAACAACAAAAGTCAGCATGAATGAGTCAGAGCATATAATATGTTTCAGAACACATAATATGTATCAGAGCCTTATAGAATGTATCAGAACAAATAGACATAATGTTTCAGAGCATATTCTATCATTAGAATATCTGAACATTCT
This sequence comes from Vicia villosa, assembly GCF_029867415.1. Lineage (NCBI taxonomy): Eukaryota > Viridiplantae > Streptophyta > Magnoliopsida > Fabales > Fabaceae > Vicia > Vicia villosa. The sequence goes on from NC_081182.1 coordinate 104,466,214, forward strand.
TCCTTCTTGCTTCTAATTCTGAAGCTTCATAGCACTCAGCTTGCTTCAAGAATCCAAAAGCTTGAATTCATCTTGATGCTTCTTATATTGATCTTGAATCTTCAATTCCTGCAACAACACAACTTAAAGCATAGAACTTTGCAAGTTCTGTTAGTAAAGCAACTGATTAAATCAAATCATTTATCACATATTTCTCCCCCTTTTTTGTCATAACATCAAAAACATAAAAGATTCAGATGAAAAACAAAAAGAAACACATGGAAGAAAAAGATAATTTTCATTGAAGTTCAAGCAGACAAAAGTACAGAAGTACAAGAAGATAAGGAAGAGAAGATGCACAAAACAGATGCAGCAAAAGCAAAAACAAAACAACTAAGACTCAATCTAAGATGACCCTAGCCTTGACAAGATCTTGGCCAACATTTCTTGAACCCCATTGTTGTGCTCATTCTGCTTCTTTATGAAAGCTCTAAACTCAGCATTGACTGAGCTTTGCTCATCCTGGTTCATCTGAAGAACTTCCAGAGTCCTTGCAAGACGAGAAGGTTCATCCGAAGAAGCTTCACAGCTTCTATCCAACGGGATGGCATTGTGATCTGTAGCTTCCATTGATAGATCATTTGCAGGGATTTCCTCAACAGGAACTGATTCAGCAACATGATCTTCTACATCTGCTTTTTGCATAGAAGCATCTCCATACTCTGCAGCAGGAACCTCAGAATCTCCATTCTCAAGTGCCTGAAGAATGGCAGCTAGATTCCTCGGGGCAGAAGGACCTTCAACTTCTGGTGGGTCAACAACTTCTGGAATGACCAAGCTTGGGTCTTTCTTAGAAGGGTTTTCCCTCAAAAAGTCAAAGAGAGTCTTGAAATCCCCAAGTAGAACAGGATATTGAGGTATCCAGACCACAATCTCCCTGCAAGGGTTAGCTTCCAATGCAGCAGCCAGTCTTGCTTCTTCCAATTCATCCACAAACTGATTCTCTTCCAAGGTATATCTCCCTCCGAGACGAGCAAACCAGAAATCTTCATAACTTCTCAGAATTCCACGAGGCCGTGGAGCAGCTTCTACACAGGCTTCCTGAAGTTCTAAGAACAGAGCATCTGATTCTCTGTGTAAGATCCTCCAGAACTTCCTCATAGCGACGTCATTCAAGCCAGAACTTTCAGAAATTCTGAGGGTATCAAAGATACTTCTGAGATTCCTCTTTACTTTTTCAAAAATTACACCAATAGGGTAGACAAGGCGGGATTTTATTTTGGTTTTTGAAAAGGCAGGGTTGGGGATGAAATAAGGTTGAGGTTCTCTATCCAGCCTATAAGAAGATTCTGCTTCATTGTCAGACTCTAACACAACCAGTTCAGCTTCAGGACGAGGCTTTGGAGTGTAGTTGCAGTCACGGAGCAGTTGCTCATGTGATGCAGAGGTTGGAAGATCAGAACCACTATGGTTGTTTTGAGAGGTGGAAGGAATGTGTTCAAAGTTGGCATGAGGAGGAGGTTGAGAGATGGAGATATTTGAGTGAGGTGGAAAGAGAGTTTGAAGAGGTGGTATATCCAAAACAGGATTGATGGTGGGTGGAGAAGAAGGAATGGTTACAGGAGAAGATGGAGGTGTAAGAACATGGACATTTATAGGTGATTCTGATGGGGCTTTTTCTGGTTCAGGGATAGGGGCAACCGCTATTGGTGCAACTTCTGAAATACCAGCAGAAGTAGAATCAGGTTCAGAAATACATATACCTTTGGATGCTTTCTGAATAGCTTTGACCACAGCCCCAGTCTTCTTCTGTTTCTCACTCTTCGGCTCTTCAACAATCTTTGTTTTGCCGCTAGAGATCTCTTTCCTTCTGACGCTCGCCAGAACTTCCTGCTGATTCACAGCCTCTTGAACATCATTTTCTTCATCGGAGTCTTGAATTATCAGCTTCCTTTTTCTGGTTTTCTCCTTCTCAACAACTTCAACAATCTCAGCATTGTTATTTGACTTCTTCTTCTTCTTCTTCTCAGCTTCCTTCTTATTCTTCTCAAAATCAACAGAAACAGCTTTAACAACCTTCGCAATGATTTCTTCCGGAACTACTTATTTCTCAGTGGTAGCAGCAACTTTTTGAACAACCTTCACCTGATTAATAGAAGGATGATCAAACTTTATTTTGGTTCTTTCTTCCTTCTTGCGATTTACTTTAATAGGAGCACCTTTCTCTTGATCTTTAAGACTTTTATCCTCTTTTTGTGACTTCAGATACCTAGTTCTGACTTCTGGTACCTCAGTATTGAAAAAGGTTTCAAATTCAGCTAGAACGGGTTCTCTTCTGATTCTTGTTTTAGCAAGAGGTTGGGGGGTCTTGATGATAGTCTTAATCACCTTCATCTTCTTTAAAGTGAAAGCATTCAAGCAGGCCCCGGAGGTGACATCAAGGTCTTTGATAATGCCTTCAGTTTCCAGGTTCTCAACAATCTTAGAATGAACCAGAAGATTTGTGATAATTCTACCAAAAGGAATGGTGGTATAACTTTTTTCTCTGAAGGCATTTCTGGAATCCTTCACAGCCTTCCACATATGGTTGAAGATAATGTAGATAGCATCAACCTTCTTCTTAGTGGCAATGCAATACAGAATGTATTTTTGCTCATTGCTGACGAAGTCAGAAGCATGTGTCCCTTTCCTGTGATAAAAACACCCAAGAAGAATCTTGGTCCAGATTTTGTAGAGGTGTCTCATGTCCTTGACATTCTTTGTTTCATTTACGTCTGTGTAGAGAGTAGATAAAACATCTTTCCAATTAGCCCTTTGATCGATTTCAAAACCTCCCTCAGGGTTTCTCAGATCAAACATCATCCTTAGGATGTTCTCAGTCACTACCACAAACTTTCCATGAACGAAAGACAAGATTGATTTGGGGGCGACAACTGCATGTACCCAGAATTCCTTGACAAGATCTGGGTAGACTGGTCCATAGAACTCAGCGATCAACGAAGTCCATCCCTGAAAAATTATATCTTCTTTGAGATGAAATTGGTGTTCTTCAATGTTATCAAAATCAACCATGAGTTCACATAGAACTTCTAATTTATCCTTAGGAATGGAGCACGCAACGACTGGAGTGAGTTTCTGATTTTCTTTATCTTGAATATGGAGAGGAGCAGATGAACCAGCATTTTGAGATGAAGAAGCAGCCATTGAAGCAGAATGAACAAGTAAGAAGAACAAATTCTGGGTTTTCGTTTAGGGTTTTTAGAAGAGACTAAGAAATTTTCAAAAGAAGGTATGCAAGAAGAAAGAGAGAATGGGAGCGAAAAAGATAAATGATATGATTTGAAAAGAATATATAGAGACGGATTTAAAACAATATGCAATAAAATTTTGAGAATGAACAGTTACAGAATCAAAAGAAATCAATTACATTAAATGGTGAGTGACGTTAGGAGAGAGAACGTGATAAAAGAAATGATTTAACACAGTTACCTAGATCGGCGTCTTTTCAACTGCACGCTTTTTACTAACCGTACAGACACGCGTTCACCATCCGAATATAGATGACAGCTGTACTTTTCTGAAAGAGCTTTACGCCTTCTAATTCTGATCACTGCTTCTGATTGTCATTCTTTATAAATGATCTTGTTCTGATAGGATCATCTTTCTTTCCAAGGATCACATCTTCTGAATGAGCTGAAGCAAGTCTAGGTGATCTTCTGTTGTTGGCTCTTCAGAAATCCTGAGATTCTCTAAAGATGCAGCAACTTGATCTTTTGATCCATTACTTCTGAGACTATCAGCTTCTGCAGCCTTGCTTCTTGGTTCTACTGCTTCTGATATATCAATATCAAAATCTGCAAAATTCTCAAACTGCTTTGGTTTTTCAAGACCAAGCTTATCATCAAACCTGATATTGATTGATTCTTCTACAATCAATGTTTCAGTATTGTATACTCTGTAGCCTTTAGAGCGTTCAGAATATCCAAGAAGGAAACACTTTTGTGCTTTAGAATCAAACTTACCAAGATGATCTTTAGTATTCAGAATAAAACATACACATTCAAAAGGATGGAAATATGAAATGTTGGGCTTTCTGTTCTTCCACAATTCATAAGGAGTCTTATTTAGAATAAGTCTGATAGAGATTCTATTCTGAATGTAACATGCAGTGTTTATTGCTTCTGCCCAGAAATGCTTAGCCATATTGGTTTCATTGATCATGGTTCTGGCCATTTCTTGTAGAGTCCTATTCTTTCGCTCTACAACTCCATTTTGCTGTGGAGTTCTAGGGCAAGAGAAATCATGGGCAATACCATTTTCTTTGAAGAACTCCTCAAAGAATCTGTTCTCAAATTCGCCACCATGATCACTTCTGACCTTTATGATCTTGCACTCTTTCTCAGATTGGATCTGAGTGCAGAATTCAAAGAACACTGAATGAGACTCATCCTTGTGTTTTAAGAACTTTACCCATGTCCAGCGGCTATAATCATCTATGATGACTAATCCATATTTCTTTCCTCTGACAGATGCTGTTTTGACTGGGCCAAACAGATCAATGTGCAAGAGTTCTAACGGCCTTGAGGTAGACACAACATTCTTAGACTTGAATGCAGGTTTGGAGAACTTGCCCTTCTGACATGCTTCATAAAGAGCATCTGATTTGTATTTCAGATTTGGGAGTCCTCTGACCAGATTTAGTTTGTTAATCTGAGAAATCTTTCTCAAACTAGCATGTCCTAATCTTCTATGCCAGACCCATTGCTCCTCAGAAACAGACATAAGACAAGTCACCTTCTGCTTCTCAAGATTAGAAAGATCAATCTTATAAATGTTGTTCTTCCTCTTGCGTGTAAATAGGATTGAGCCATCCTTCTGACTTACAGCCTTGCAAGACTTTTGATTGAAGATTATATCATAACCATTGTCACTTAATTGACTTATGGACAATAAGTTATGCGTTAATCCTTCTACAAGAAGTACATTAGTTATGGAAGGAGAGTTACCAAGACTTATGGTTCCAAAGCCAATGATTTTGCCCTTCTGATCTCCTCCAAACTTGACTTCTCCACCTGGTTTAAGCACTAGGTCTTGGAATGTAGACCTTCTTCCCGTCATGTGTCGCGAGCACCCAGAGTCCAGGTACCATGACATTTTGCTTTTTGTCCTCTTTGCCGCCAAGGATATCTGCAACAGAAATTATCTTCTCCTTAGGTACCCACAATTTCTTGGGTCCTTTCTTGTTAGTTCTCCTCAAGTTCTGATTGAACTTGGGTTTAGCAAAATATTTAACAGAAGGAACAGCATGATATTCTTTAGGTTTGTCAGCATGATATTTCTTAGGATGTGTCACGTGCTTCTTGGTGTGAACAGTGTTAAACTTCTGTGCATGTGAAGTGAGCCTAATATCATGAGCATTGCCATATTTGAACTGATCATACAATGGCTTGTATGTGATCTTCAGATCATCAACAGGTTCAAATTTATGTGAGGTATCACCCTCATAGCCAAAACCAAACCTTCTATTTCCAAAAACACCATATATCATAGAAGCAAGATGACTTCTGCCAATACTTCTAGATAAGAACTTTCTGAAGCTCGAGTCATATTCTTTCAGAATATGATTCTTGCTAGGAATGGATTTTTCTGTTTCAGAAGGAGATCCACTATCTTTGGATAGATTTAAAACTTTTTCCTTCAGTTCAGAATTTTCCAATTCCAGCTTCTTAGTTTCAAATTCAAACTGCTTTTTCAGCTTTTTGTATTTGATACTAAGATGAGCCTTGAGTTCCAGAAGTTCTGTTAAACTGGAAACTAACTCTTCTCTAGATCAGAAAATACCTCTTCAGAATCTGATTCTGATGTAGATTCTAATCCATCATCTTCTGTAGCCATCAGCGCGAAGTTGGCTTGCTCTCCTTCAGAGTCTGATTCTGATTCTGATTCAGAATCATCCCATGTTGCCATAAGACCTTTCTTCTTATGAAAATTCTTCTTGGGATTCTCATTCTGAAGTTTTGGACACTCGTTCTTGTAATGTCCAGGCTCATTACACTCATAGCAGACAGCCTTCTTCTTGTCAGATCTTATGTCACAAGAAGATTCTCCTCGTTCAAATCTCTTTGAACTTCTGAAGCCTCTGAACTTCCTTTGCTTGCTCTTCCAGAGTTGGTTTACCCTTATGGAGATCATGGACAGTTCATCTTCTTCTTCAGATTCAGATTCTTCAGGATCTTCTTCTCTAGCCTGAAAAGCGTTAGTACATTTTTTAACATTTGATTTTAACGCAATAGACTTACCTTTCTTCTGAGGCTCGTTTGCATCCCGCTCTATTTCATGGCTTCTCAAGGCACTGATAAGCTCTTCCAAAGAAACTTCATTCTGATTCTTTGCAATCTTGAATGCTGTTACCATTGGACCCCATCTTCTGGGTAAGCTTCTGATAATCTTCTTTACATGATCAGCCTTGGTGTAGCCTTTATCCAGAACTCTTAATCCAGCAGTTAGCGTTTGAAATCTTGAGAACATCTTCTCAATGTTTTCGTCATCCTCCATCTTGAAGGCTTCATATTTCTGGATTAGAGCAAGAGCTTTAGTCTCCTTGACTTGAGCATTTCTCTCATGGGTCACTTTCAATGACTCATATATATCATAGGCCGTTTCCCTGTTAGATATCTTCTCATACTCAGCATGAGAGATAGCATTCAGCAAAACAGTTCTACATTTATGATGATTCTTGAAAAGCTTCTTCTGATCATCATTCATTTCTTGCCTTGTAAGCCTTACGCCACTAGCTTTCACTGGATGTTTGTAACCATCCATCAGAAGATCCCATAGTTCACCATCTAGACCAAGAAAGTAACTTTCCAGTTTATCTTTCCAGTATTCAAAGTTTTCACCATCAAATACTGGTGGTCTAGTATAACCATTGTTTTGCTCAGCAGAGCCAGATGTAGATGCAGGTGGATTTGTTGGAATTTCACCAGCCATCTTTTACTGAAGCGTTTTTCTCCTCCTGAATCTTTTCTAAACACGGTTAAGTGCTTGCACCTTAGAACCGGCGCTCTGATGCCAATTGAAGGATAGAAAAACACTTAGAAAGGGGGGTTTGAATAAGTGTAGTTTAAAAACTTGAAAGATAAAAACAATTTGCACAGTTATTTTTATCCTGGTTCGTTGTTAACTAAACTACTCCAGTCCACCCCCACGGAGTGATTTACCTCACATGAGGATTTAATCCACTAATCGCAACAGATTACAATGGTTTTCCACTTAGCCCACGACTAAGTATTCTAGAGTATCCTGATCACAACCTGATCACTCTAGGAACAAATGCTTAGACACAAGCTAAGACTTTCTTAGAGTATCCTGACCACCACGTGATCACTCTAATTACAACTGCTTAGACACAAGCTAAGACTTCCTAGAGTATCCTGATCAACACTTGATCACTCTAGTTACTTACAAATTAATGTAATCAAATAAGAGTATTACAATTGCTTCTAAAAAGCTATAATCACAACAGTGATATTTCTCTTAATGTTTAAGCTTAATCTTACTAATATATTACAACAGCAATGTAGTGAGCTTTGATGAAGATGAAGTTTTTGAGCTTTGAGTTGAACAGCGTTTTAGCAAGTTAATATTCACAAAAATCGTCAACCTTGCTTCTCATCAGAACTTCATATTTATAGGCACTTGAGAAGATGACCGTTGGGAGCATTTAATGCTTTGCGTATTCCGTACAACATTGCATTTAATGTTTCACGCTTTTGTCAACTACCTCGAGCCTTGTTCACGCTGTGTCTACTGACGTTGCCTTTAATAGCTTCTAACGTTCCTTTTGTCAGTCAGCGTAGCCTGCCACCTGTACTTTCTTCTGATCTGATGTTTGTGTATACAACGTTTGAATATCATCAGAGTCAAACAGCTTGGTGCATAGCATCTTCTGGTCTTCTGACCTTGAAGTGCTTCTGAGCGTGATACCATGAGAACTTCAGTGCTTCTGCTTCTGAACTCAAGTTCTTCTGATGCTTCCATAGACCCATGTTCTGAGCGCTGATTTGTGCATACTCTTTATATATTTCCTGAAAGGGAAATTGCAATGTATTAGAGTACCACATTATCTCACACAAAATTCATATCCTTGTTATCATCAAAACTAAGAATATTGATCAGAACAAAGATGAGCCTTTCATTCTAGCCTCTCAATCTAAACAAGTGTTCTATGTCAATGATCCGACAAGTACGAAATGGTCTATAGTGCTTTTATCTAACAAAATAGTTGATGAAAACATTGGAGATCAAGGTGATATTGGTGTTGGCATTGAATCTTGTACAAGAAACGATCAAAATGAGAATGAATCTTGTACTAGAAATGATCATAATAAGGTATTTGGATCAATCCAACCGTCCGCGTTGTTAAGAGACGCGTAGAACACAATCCTACCAAGAAAAGAAAGAGACGTTAGTGAAAAAGGTAATAATATACATATTCCGACTAATGTGCTTTATTCAATTTGTACCGATTGTTATATATTCAATTTGTATAGTTTTTTCAATTTGTATTCCGATTGTTACAATACTTATTCAATATTGGTGCATATTTTTGTTTTGTACATAAATTTTGAACCATGTTTCCGTTTGTCGACTTCTTTACATGTAACTATACTATTTTGACGATTCCGGAGCTGCTCATGCACTTATCTTTACATTTCGGGACTGTTTTTTTATCGGTTTTTCTTCTGCCCATAATCAAAAGTCGGGCTTAGGGTCTGAATTTCGAAAAACCGACTTCATTTTTGAGTCTGTGAGGACGTTTTACTATAGCCATGTAAATTTCGTTCAATTTCGACAATTTTCTTTTTTTGACGCTTATTCTGATTTCACCGATTTTGATCCAGATTTACTTGTACATGCATGGTTTGACTTCTATTTGACTTGTATAGATTGTTAACTTATTAATAGTGTACTAATGTGCTTTAGTTTGTTTGATACAGGTTCAATGGCTAGTAATCAAGAAAACTCACAAGATAGAGATGCTCCGGATACAAATCCTCCACCTGATACATCATCAAAAGAAGTTGCACGAGGCATCACCATTATGAAGGGAATCGTTCGAGTTAGAGACAAAGGATTAATATATAATTTGGAATGGAATTCTGAAAACCAAGCAATTGGTTCTAATTCTGCAAAGTTTACAAGCTATATTGGTACACTTGTTCGTTTGCATATTCCAGTCTCCGTAGCTAAATGGAATCTGAAAAGCAAAGAGTTGGACGAGAAAAAAGACATGATTTGGGACGAGCTTAAGGTATCATATATGGTTGTTCTTATTATCTTGACGATAATTTGTTTAAATTACTTATACTAACACACTTTATGCGTATGTTTTTTCGCAGAGGTCTTTTAACATACCAGATGAGCGTAAACGCTACATACTTAGTTTGGCCGGAAAAAGATATAGAGGGTGGAAAGCTTTTTTAACAAACACCTATCTTAAGGATAAAGATGGAAACTTTCTTGAAGAGGCACCGGGACGGCCAAAAAAATATGAGCTCTTCATTGATGATGAAGATTGGGCTAAGTTTGTAGAGCAAAGAGATGAAGCTTTTCGGAAAAGGAGTGCCACAAATAGTGCGAGAGCATCAAAACCCGTGTATCCATACAAAAAAGGGTGTTTGGGATATGCACGCTTAGAGGAAAAAATTGTAAGTAAATAGAAATGCATTTTAATTAATTGTCTAAATGTATTTTAATTGACGATTTTATCATTTGTGTCAATGCATAGTTAGAGGAGACGAAAAGTGAGGAAACCTCACTTCCAGTACATGTGTTGTGGAAGGAAGCTCGTGTGGGCAAGAATCGAGCTGTCGATCCCGATGTTCAAAAAGTTTATGCTGAATGTGTAAGTATAACACTGTGTCTTTAATTAAATCAAATGATTTTTAATATATAATTGATTTTTTATCTCCACTAATAATTATTGAAATGTAAATGAATTACAGGAGACCATGTCGCAATCGGTATCCACCAGTGAGGACCAGGATAATAGGAGAGTACTTAGTAGAGCACTAGATGTTCCTGAGTATCTCGGTCGGGTGAGGGGTAAAGGTCATGGTGTGACTCCAACCTCTTTCTACAAGCATTCTAGGAGAAGAAATCCTACCAATGAAGAAGTGTTGCAAAAATTGTAGGAATTACAAGCACAAGTCTCTGAATTGCAAAGAGATAAAGAGATGTATATGAGAGAAAAGTGCAATACTTCATCGGTGAAAGAAACTAGTGATAAAGCTAGTATCAACTATCAAAGAAAATTTCTCAGGGTAATTATAAAATTTGTTTCCTTACAATTGTTCTATTTTATTAATGATAATGACTCTATATTTACTATTGGTTTAGGGCATTTCATCTTGCCAACTATACTTATCGTCACCGAATTATCGCCTAGTTGGTGTAACTCGGTTTTTCGCGAACTGACTCCTTGCTCTTTTTTTGTTTTTGATTTTTTTTTTGCAAGAGTCGCCACCGACTTTTATTTTGTCCAATATTTAGGAAAGGCATAAAAGAACAGAAAAAAGACCTTTTGACAGATTTTGGGTTCGGGGGATTGGTTATACAAAGGGAAGGTTTTAAGCACCCTTTGTATCCATGGTTATCCATGGGCTCTTAATTGTTTAGCTCACTTTTTAAATGCTTTATTAATTTGAAAATAGAAGAAGTGAAGATGGACAATATGTCACATAGGTCTCTGAAGAGTTTCACCAGGAATAATGCCCTTCAAATACCAGATGAAAGTTTTGAAAATAGATGAGAAGTTTTGAAAATACGTTGTTTGAAAATGAAAGTGTTTGAGCAAGCAATTAGGAGTTATCTACTCTCAATTTATAAGACCTTTCCTATGCATTTAAATAATATGTCCAAATGGACAAAGAAAAAATAGCAGAAATATAAATAATATGTCCAAATGGACAAAGAAAAATATAGCAGAAATATAGATAATATGTCCAAATGGACAAAGAAAAAATAGCAGAAATATAAATAATATGTCCAAATGGACAAAGAAAAAATAGCAGAAATATAAATAATATGTCCAAATGGATAAAGAAAAAATAGCAGAAATATAAATAATATATCCAAATGGACAAAGAAAAAATAGCAGAAATATAAATAATATGTCCAAATGGACAAAGAGAAAATAGCAGAAATATAAATAATATGTCCAAATGGACAAAGAAAAAATAGCAGAAATATAAATAATATGTCCAAATGGACAAAGAAAAAATGACAGAAACATAAATAATATGTCCAAATGGACGAAGAGAAAATAACATAAACATAAATATGATGAATGATAAAATAAAGTATAAAGCAAGAAATATAAAGAACAATATAATAAAATGCAGAATTTAAAGTTAATTGTTAGTATGTTAGCACGCGAATCATCTTGAAGCTAGTCAAGTATATCCACGATGTTAGTGAAGATTGATGGTGAGTGAATGATGATCTCGGATTTAAAGTTAATGAAAATTTATCAGAAGCTTGATAGAATCATAGCGACTACACGATAAATTTCCAAAAAGTCTTAAATCAACTGCATACAATCTTTGCCATATTTGATCTTTTATTCTGATTCGGGACAAAGGAAAAAGATAAGAAATAATATCAAATAATATACAAGAATAAATATAAAACAAATTAAACTTAATTCATTCTTTTTGTGATTTTTTTTGGAATTGATTTTAAGTTAATTAACAAGCTAATTAAACAAATAATTATACAAATAATTAAACTTAACAAGAAAAATATTATTTTATATGTCAAAAATTAGATTATAAAAAATATAAACCTAAATCTAAAAGGAAAATATTTTTGGAGTTTTTTGATTGGTTGAAAATAATTAAAAAAAGCAATATTTACATAATTACTAATTAATTAAGCAAAATAAATTAATTATGAAAAGAAATAAAATATTTTTATGTTAAAAATTAAATAAACATTTTATCAACTTAAAACTAAAATTAAAACATTTTTTTTGAGAAATTGAAAATATGCATAAATATGGAGTTTTTAATTCATGAACTCCTAACACTACTACATATTAAAAATTACATTGTACTTACTCTATGATGTCCCAAGAGTGGAATAGAGTGATTGAAATTGATTGAAAGTGGCTATTTGAATGAGACTTGATTTTTACAAGTTTCTTGAAACTTTTGCAAAAATATAAACTTAAGCTATGACTTTGTGGTGATTGTTGTTGTTCTTTGTGTTCCTCCCCCTTTTTTTCCTCCCTTTGAATGAAGAAAATGAAGCTCTATTTATAGGCAAAGAGATATGATCATAAAGCCTTGCAAGTGGAAATTGTCATGATTGATTTTGTGGAAAAAGAATGGAATATTCTTTTATGCTAGGTTAAAAAACTTAACCATAGTTTAATCACTCAAGTATTATTCTCTTCAATCTTGCAATAATACCTTTAAGCATCTTGAATTGGTCTTGATTGACAACCATAAGCATCTTTGATAATATCTTTGAATTATCTCACTTTAATTAAACTTTAAATGAATAAAATTTAATTAAAATGAAATAAAAATGTCATGAATCATGGATATGTTGTGAATATCTTTAAACATATGAGAATCAAGATTGAATCACAAAAGAATTGGCCTTTTTGAAAAAAAATCAAATTTTGGTCATTACTTGTTTCATGCATTTTTCCAAAAAAGGTCAACTTCATCAAGGCATATCTCCCTCAATTTTGACCCTATGAAAGTTTTCTTTTACTTTTTCGAAAGTCCAAGATGTCCTCTACAAGCCACTTTGGAAGCGTTTTTGCATTTGGAGAAGTTATTTTGATGATATGGGCTTTGACAAAAAACTTCTTTTTGTTGACTTTGAAAATGACCTGTAATGTTTTGGCTTATATCTCTTAGGCGGAAGCATTTCTTGACCTTGGTCCCAACATCAAAGTTGTAGAGAATTGAATTTCCTTGATAATGAGCTTTGGTTGGAATTTTTCTGATAAATTATGAGAGAGTTATGGTCGGTCAAAGTTCAGTTGACTTTTAGGTAAAAAACTCTAATGTTGCAATTTTGAGTTTTGTCGATTTCTGAACTTTTCTTGATGAATTATGATCAACCATTGATCACATGATGAATCTTTTGACAAAATATGGATGTTGACAAAAAATTGCATTTTTGACTGTCTGTTGACTTTTTGGTCAAACTGGACGTCTGTTGACTGTTTGAGCTGTTGACTGTGCGTCCGAGCGAATCGAAGTTTGAAATTTTGCCTGGTGGTACTTTGAGATATAGGGAGATCCATGAAATCCATTTGAGGTCTCAAAAACTCGTTCTCCTTAAAAAAAACAAAAACCCTAGTTAGGGACTGTTTGTGTAGGAGACAGTTAGGCGTACCTGATTTTTGTGCAGTGTTGAGTCTCTGTTGATCACGTGATTATCAGAAGACTTCTAGAACAAAATCTTGGAAATTTGAAGTGCGAAAAATTGATTTGACTGATGGTACAAACACGGAGAATTGCGCTGATAGCGGGTTTGACTGGTAACTGGCAGTATAATCTGAAACCCGGACTCCGCGCCTGCAAATTTTAATTTTGTACCAACTGCGTCAGCATTATTTATCTGAAAATAAATCTGAAATAAACAGTGTATGAAGTGATAAACAGTATTTGGCGTTTATGTAAGAATAAATTTAACAGCGAACCAAAATACTGTATAAAAAATTCTAAAAATTGAGTATTCATAAAATCAGGATATTTATGAAATAAAAATCCAAGATTGTATAAAACTCCAAATTTTTAGACAGAAGTCCGTTGACTTCTTTTTTTGAATAAAAAAGAACGCGGGCGAATTTTGGGGTATAACAATAATGATCATAACACTTAGAAAATGATGGGATCTCAGAGGTCAAAAATTGAGGTGCAACAGATGCCCCTATTTAAGTTTCTTCTATCCGGAGGTGTGAAGATTGGAAATCTTCGTTTCGACGTGATTGAAGAGACTTAAATATATATAAAAACACAATTTTTGAACCCGAGATGCAATGTAATGCTTATGATTATGAATGCATATGATTTCCACGAGATGGAAACAGGACACCACAGGGGAGAAGTAAATAGACTCCATTGGGGAAAAGGCATAAGTCATCCAGGAATAGAATCGGACTTCACAAAAGAAAGAAACAGTCGACAGAAGCTTTCAGGAATAAAACGTGAAAGGAATTTTGGACAGGAAATCAACAGAGACGTTCAGAAAGAAAAATCTCTGGAACCCATATCAGAAATAATTCAAGAGTAAAACATGAATGAATTTGGAAAGGAGTATAAATTGACAGAGGCATTCAAGAGTAAAACATGATTGAACATCACCATAGGCAATCAAGACTAAAACATGATTGAATAGTATCAAAAGCAATCAAGAGTAAACCATGATTGGATAACATCATAGGCAATCAAGACTAAAACATGATTGAATAGTATCAAAAGCAATCAAGAGTAAACCATGATTGGATAACATCATAGGCAATCAAGACGAAAACATGATTGAACATCATCAAAGACAATCAAGAGTAAAACATGATTGGACAATATCAAAGGTCATCAAGAGTAAAACATGATTGAGCAACATCAAGGGTAAAACATGATGGAAAATAAAGATCAATCAAGAGTAAAGCGTGATTGAATAATATTAAAGGTCAATGCCAAGTGAGTTGGACTTTGATCTCAAGGTAAGATGTTGAAAACAACAAGACTTGTAAAAATATAAATGAGCATGAATTTGTTTCTATTCATGATGTTGAAATTTTTTTTCTATGCATGATGAATGCTCAATGCAATATAGTTATTTATGACAACTGGGATTGACTCTTTTGTGAGGCAAGATTGGAGCTTTGATTCCTCAACACGGGAACTCTAAAAAATCTGCTTGGAAAGAAGATGCTTGAACAAACTTCTTGTCACACTGATAAGAGTATCAAACAAATGATCCTTTGAGAAGGACCGATAAACTGTGCTTGGGGATTGCTGAAGAAGATTGCCCCTGATTGAATAATTGTTGCAAGTTAACTGATCATGGCTTCAGTTGAACTATGTTGGGGATGAACTGATCACGGACTCAACTCTTGAAATGAATGTTAGGAAGACTTGCCCCAGTATAAGTCTTGCAGAGGATATTCTGATCAACAAATCTTGATTAAACATCTGAACAACTGGATCTTGAAGTAATGTGCCCCTGGCAGGATCACTGATCAAGTTTCTCAACTGTTTGAACTTCCTAGAAGATGAGTGCTTACTTGAAAATAAAATGTTCATTCAAGAATGGTAATTTTAATGCAATGCTCAAAACATATTTTTGAAATCAAAGTCACTTTGTAAAGAAAATGGAATCACTGGTCAAAACATAAAGGTTAAGACAATCAACGTGAAAGATAAATCAAAGATATGGTATCAACATAAATGATTGGTAAATCTCTTGGGAGTCAGCTTACGCAACCTTGTTGTAGTATGCTTTCAAAATAAACCTTGCTTCAATTAGGGCTTTTGAAGGTTGTAACGTGGTCAGGTTCACGGTTTAAAAAACAAAAGGTATAAGGCTCAAAATTTTTGTAACCCACCCCATCTTCGTGATGATCTTCAGTCCTAAACTCAGTTAATTCAAAATATGCATTCAGGTTCTAAGAGACTTCTGCAATTTTATCTATTGTAATGATGATAGTTCACAAGCCAAGAAAACTTAGTGATGGAAGTCACTTCTTCCTTTTGATAGTCACAACATTTTGTGGTTCAAGAATTTATTGACTTATCTCTCCTTTTTTCCTTCTTTTGATATCCCTAACTTTTGCCTGAACTGCTTATTTTGAAACTTACAGTCAGCGAGATGCCTTAATTTTTTCCTAAGTCATTTTTTGATTTTGACTTAGCAGGCTTTTCTTTGATTTTCTTTTTTTGATACTTTTTTTTTTGAAAGATAGTGACTACCTTGCTTGATGATTATAATGAACCATCATCGACTTTTTCTTGGTGTCTCCAACATTTATTTGATATATGCGGAGGAAAGCTTGTGATTAAAACACTTGTTAAAAGGTGTATTGAATGATTCTCTTAAAATAGAATGCACAACCAAATTAACTGGGAACTACCCTGCCCCGGGTTAAAATGTGGGTTATTTCGTATAGAAAGAAACACCAACTTCTAGGCTCAAAGGGGTTGACGAGGGATTAACTTCCTTATTTCTCCAGTGTTTAGGAATTGAAACAATGCCTGTACATCGTCAACAAAGTTTTATTTGAAAGCATACAGTTCAACAACTTGGGTATTTCGTTGTCATCATCCTCCCTCCAATCTTTGCATAAAACACAAGTTTGATAGAGAAAGCAAAATAGAAAAAAAGGTTTTGTAAAAGAAGCATAAACATAGACATACTAGATGAAAATTAATTCAAACATACGATGCTCATTTCATTACAACTAACATTCAGGAATAAACAAAGTTTAAAAGAAAACAATACAACTGAGGAAATGCAAACAGTAGGGAAACATGGCCTAGTGACTAATCAGTGACGAGGATGAGCTGTCTTGTCTTAATACACTGGCTTTAGGGAGATAATTGTCTTTGACCCATTTTCAGCCATTCTGATTCGGCAAAGGATTAGTGACAACATTGGGACCAACATTCTTAAAAGATAACATCTTTGATCTAATCAACTCTTGAACTCTGGCCTTCAAAGGGAAACATCTTTCTAAATCATGGCCCGCTGCCCCTTGATGGAAAGGACAATGAAGATCATATCTGAAACCATCAGGGAGAGGGTTTCGAGGAGGAAGAATCAGTTTGATGAT
The DNA here is from genome assembly GCF_029867415.1 of Vicia villosa. Classification (NCBI taxonomy): domain Eukaryota; kingdom Viridiplantae; phylum Streptophyta; class Magnoliopsida; order Fabales; family Fabaceae; genus Vicia; species Vicia villosa. Next base: position 104,483,051 of record NC_081182.1, read on the forward strand.
AAACAGACAACTTTGAAGATGGAGATAGACAAGGATAAGTTTCATGGATAACCTGGATGTATGTATGCAAATGATGCAATTATTGTTTATATTTTTTGAGTTTCAAAGAACTTAAGATATTAATTTGCAAACATTCAAGCATTGGATTAAAGCATTGATCAAGTTATCATCAAAATCAATCATCCATTTTGGTGGATTAGAGTTTTCACCCCATCAACACCCAAGATCCATTGAGTTTGATGAAACTTATGATGTTTACAAAAAAAGACCTCTGAGTTCATTGGAAATCAAAGGAAAAGATTTTTATGAATGTATGAATGCATGAATGCCACATATACAGAAATTGTAACACAAACATGGTGCACATAAGGTAGGTTCCAAAGTTCAACGTCACGAGCATGAGGTCAAAGAACCAAATATGGGATAGTACTAGGGGTTAATCACCTGCACAACATATTCTACTGATACGTCAGAGTCCACATTCTTCTTTCGGATATTACCGGCTTGAACAACTGAACTTGTGAGCCAATAATATTCTCAAGAAAAACTCGCCTGCGTGTGATTCTCCGCATGACAACTAATCCAAGTCTACACCTGAATATTTTCTGCATCACAACCTAAGAAGGCCAAGATGGGATAATGGGTTCTACGGTCAACTCAGCTTCTACAGTTCAATGAAAGCAATAATGTTTTCGCAACTGAACTTGCTAAACATATACTACTAGCAAGGAACCTCCACTGAGCGGAAGGATTCTCATGACAGTTTGTTAAGGACTGAACTCCTTGTATGCCATACATGACTTTACCTCCACCTAATTCTTATGTGTAGTTAATCCGGGTTAGGATTTGTCCATAATGTATCTCAAGTGACAGAACCACACATATATCCAGAATAGCAAAAATAACCAAATAAACAAGTATAAGCAAATATTAAAGTGATCTAAAACTCTAAGGTAACCCCTCTTTAAAAACATTGTCCCCAGCAGAGTCACCAGTTCTGTAACTCGGTTTTTCGCGAACTGACTCCTTGCTCTTTTTTTTGTTTTTGATTATTTTTTTGCAAGAGTCGCCACCGACTTTTATTTTGTCCAATATTTAGGAAAGGCATAAAAGAACAGAAAAAAGACCTTTTGACAAATTTTGGGTTCGGGGGGTTGGTTATACAAAGGGAAGGTTTTAAGCACCCTTTGTATCCATGGTTATCCATGAGCTCTTAATTGCTTAGCTCACTTTTTAAATGCTTTATTGATTTGAAAATAGAAGAAGTGAAGATGGACAATATGTCACATAGGTCTCTGAAGAGTTTCACCGGGAATAATGCCCTTCAAATACCAGATGAAAGTTTTGAAAATAGATGAGAAGTTTTGAAAATACGTTGTTTGAAAATGAAAGTGTTTGAGCAAGCAATTAGGAGTTATCTACTCTCAATTTATAAGACCTTTCCTATGCATTTAATACTTTTCTTAAATGATGGTATGATTAAAAAAAGTAATAAGAGGGAGAACCATAGAGGTGCAAGTGTGCAAAGTGTTTTTTTTTTTTAAGTTTTATCTTGATTATTAATGTTTTAGCTCAAAGGTAAAAATATGGTCCAAGTGGACAAAAGGAAGATGACGGAAACATAAACAATGCGTCCAAATGGACAAAGAAAAAATAGCGGAAGCATAAATAATATGTCCAAATGGACAAAGAGAAAATAGCGGAAACATAAATAATATGTCCAAATGGACAAAGAAAAATAGCGGAAACATAAATAATATGTCCAAATGGACAAAGAGAAAATAGCGGAAATATAAATAATAAGTCCAAATGGACAAAGAAAAATAGCAGAAATATAAATAATATGTCCAAAATGGACAAAGAAAAATAGCAGAAATATAAATAATATGTCCAAATGGACAAAGAAAAAATAGCAGAAATATAAATAATATGTCCAAATGGACCAAGAAAAAAATAGCAGAAATATAGATAATATGTCCAAATGGACAAAGAAAAAATAGCAGAAATATAAATAATATGTCCAAATGGACAAAGAAAAAATAGCAGAAATATAAATAATATGTCCAAATGGACAAAGAAAAAATAGCAGAAATATAAATAATATGTCCAAATGGACAAAGAAAAAATAGCAGAAATATAAATAATATGTCCAAATGGACAAAGAAAAAATAGCAGAAATATAAATAATATGTCCAAATGGACAAAGAAAAAATAGCAGAAATATAAATAATATGTCCAAATGGACAAAGAGAAAATGACAGAAACATAAATAATATGTCCAAATGGACGAAGAGAAAATAACATAAACATAAATATGATGAATGATAAAATAAAGTATAAAGCAAGAAATATAAAGAACAATATAATAAAATGCGGAATTTAAAGTTAATTGTTAGTATGTTAGCACGCGAATCATCTTGAAGCTAGTCAAGTATATCCACGATGTTAGTGAAGATCGATGGTGAGTGAATGATGATCTCAGATTTAAAGTTAATGAAAATTTATCAGAAGCTTGATAGAATCATAGCGACTACACGATAAATTTCCAAAAAGTCTTAAATCAACTGCATACAGTCTCTGCCATATTTGATCTTTTATTCTGATTCGGGACAAAGGAAAAAGATAAGAAATAATATCAAATAATATACAAGAATAAATATAAAACAAATTAAACTTAATTCATTATTTTTGTGATTTTTTTTGGAATTGATTTTAAGTTAATTAACAAGCTAATTAAACAAATAATTATACAAATAATTAAACTTAACAAGAAAAATATTATTTTATATGTCAAAAATTAGATTATAAAAAATATAAACCTAAATCTAAAAGGAAAATATTTTTGGAGTTTTTTGATTGGTTGAAAATAATTAAAAAAAGTAATATTTACATAATTACTAATTAATTAAGCAAAATAAATTAACTATGAAAAGAAATAAAATATTTTTATGTTAAAAATTAAATAAACATTTTATCAACTTAAAACTAAAATTAAAACATTTTTTTTGAGAAATTGAAAATATGCATAAATATGGAGTTTTTAATTCATGAACTCCTAACACTACTGCATATTAAAAATTACATTGTACTTACTCTATGATGTCCCAAGAGTGGAATAGAGTGATTGAAATTGATTGAAAGTGGCTATTTGAATGAGCCTTGATTTTTACAAGTTTCTTGAAACTTTTGCAAAAATATAAACTTAAGCTATGACTTTGTGGTGATTGTTGTTGTTCTTTGTGTTCCTCCCCCTTTTTTTCCTCCCTTTGAATGAAGAAAATGAAGCTCTATTTATAGGCAAAGAGATATGATCATAAAACCTTGCAAGTGGAAATTGTCATGATTGATTTTGTGGAAAAAGAATGGAATATTCTTTTATGCTAGGTTAAAAAACTTAACCATAGTTTAATCACTCAAGTATTATTCTCTTCAATCTTGCAATAATATCTTTAAGCATCTTGAATTGGTCTTGATTGGCAACCATAAGCATCTTTGATAATATCTTTGAATTATCTCACTTTAATTAAACTTTAAATGAATAAAATTTAATTAAAATGAAATAAAAATGTCATGAATCATGGATATGTTGTGAATATCTTTAAAAATATGGGAATCAAGATTGAATCACAAAAGAATTGGCCTTTTTGAAAAAAAATCAAATTTTGGTCATTACTTGTTTCATGCATTTTTCCAAAAAAGGTCAACTTCATCAAGGCATATCTCCCTCAATTTTGATCCTATGAAAGTGTTCTTTTACCTTTTGGAAAGCCCAAGATGTCCTCTACAAGCCACTTTGGAAGCGTTTTTGCATTTGGAGAAGTTATTTTGATGATATGGGCTTTGACAAAAAACTGCTTTTTGTTGACTTTGAAAATGACTTGTAATGTTTTGGCTTATATCTCTTAGGCAGAAGCATTTCTTGACCTTGGTCCCAACATCAAAGTTGTAGAGAATTTAATTTCCTTGAGAATGAGCTATGGTTGGAATTTTTCTGATAAATTATGAGAGAGTTATGGTCGGTCAAAGTTCAGTTGACTTTTAGGTAAAAAACTCTAATGTTGCAATTTTGAGTTTTGTCGATTTCTGAACTTTTCTTGATGAATTATGATCAACCATTGATCACATGATGAATCTTTTGACAAAATATGGATGTTGACAAAAAATTGCATTTTTGACTGTCTGTTGACTTTTTGGTCAAACTGGTCGTCTGTTGACTGTTTGAGCTGTTGACTGTGCGTCCGAGCGAATCGAAGTTTGAAAATTTGCCTGGTGGTACTTTGAGATATATGGAGATCCATGAAATCCATTTGAGGTCTCAAAAACTCGTTCTCCTGAAAAAAAACAAAAACCCTAGTTAGGGACTGTTTGTGTAGGAGACAGTTAGGCGTACCTGATTTTTGTGCAGTGTTGAGTCTCTGTTGATCACGTGATTATCAGAAGACTTCTAGAACAAAATCTTGGAAATTTGAAGTGCGAAAAATTGATTTGACTGATGGTACAAACACGGAGAATTGCGCTGATAGCGGGTTTGACTGGTAACTGGCAGTATAATCTGAAACCCGGACTCCGCGCCTGCAAATTTTAATTCGGTACCAACTGCGTCAGCATTATTTATCTGAAAATAAATCTGAAATAAACAGTGTATGAAGTGATAAACAGTATTTGGCATTTATGTAAGAATAAATTTAACAGCGAACCAAAATACTATATAAAAAATTCTAAAAATTGAGTATTCATAAAATCAGGATATTTATGAAATAAAAATCCAAGATTGTATAAAACTCCAAATTTTTAGACAGAAGTTTGTTGACTTCTTTTTTTGAAAAAAAAAGAACGCGGGCGAATTTTGGGGTATAACAATAATGATCATAACACTTAGAAAATGATGGGATCTCAGAGGTCAAAAATTGGGGTGCAACAGTTGGCAAGGGAAAAGTGCACAACACTTTGGGAGATTTAATTCACCATAGACCGCTCCCGGATGGACACCTGAAAGTATCGGTTGATGTTGTATTAGATCATGATGCGGTGCTACCGGTACCTGACATGATCTCAGAGACAACATTGCTGCGAGATGCAATAGAGTCATTTGTTGCATGGCCCTCGGAGCTCATTATCATTGGTGATGAGGTATATTGAAAACCATTACGAATCATTTAGTTTTCGAATGTCAATTCTGAACCGTTACGTTAATTATTTTTTACATTTTAATTTTAGACTGCTCCTACAAGACCCGCAATTAAGGGTAAAAGGATTTTACAGGAGGAGGAGTCTGTTGCATCACTAAAAGAGGTACATTTAAAGTGTTAATATATAATCTGAATCTAAAACTGCATGATTTTATAATTTACCTAAGTTATATGATTTTTAGGTATCTTCTCGAGGGTCACAACAAGTGACGCAGCAAGTTTGTAGCGTACTGCCCAAGGAAAAGGGTCCTCCGAAGACCGTGGCAAAAAGAGGTGCTTTTGTGCCTCGATACCGGCAGACGCTCGGAACACTTGTTGATATGTCAGATTTGAAGGACGGTTGTCTCCGTGAAATTGCTATGGATGAAGCAGTCTTTGGTATTAAATTCCCCGTGCATGTTGGACTAGAAGAAATGAAAGAGATTTTTACGCAAGACCAATTAGGCGTCAGTAATGTTCACTCATACATGCCGTAATCCAAATTATTATTTAATTAGTTGTGAGATTGATCTAAATATATTATTTAATTAGTTTAACAATTTATTTACACATTTCAATGAAAATAGTCTAATGTTTATTATGTTTTTATTTAAGGTTGTTGTATGACAAATGGTTGCGCGGGACTGAATTTTCAAACAAATTCCGTTTCGTGTCTTCCGCCCATTGCAGCGGACAGACAATTGCTACGGAACCGGATTCAGTTAGATAGCGCTTAGTCGATAGATTCATGAGGTCCGGCAGTACAAAAAGCCTGTTTCTTTGGACGTATAATACCCGACCAGTGGGGTTAGTTTTTCATTCTTGGTTCATCTAATCTTTGTTTCTTTTGCGTAGAAAATCTTTCGTATAAACTATTGTTTTAATTTATAGAGCACACTGGTTGTTGCTTGCTATCAACCCTATAAAAGAAGTGGTATATTTTCTGAATTCGGTAGATGGTGAGTGGACAAATTATCCGGCCATGAAGTCAACGATTGATACGTAAGTGAGATCGTTATAAATATTCGTGTATATTTATATATTTAATTATTTGTGAGATTGATCTAAATATATGCTTTTATGTTTTTGTTAGATCAATACAAGTGTTCCGTAGTCAAAGAGATGCACAAGTATCCCGAACTAAATCAAACAACATTACTTGGATCAAAGTGCAGGTACATTAATTTTTACAATTTTGCTATTAATAGTTATGCTACTTGATAAAACAAGACAACTAAAAAATCTTATTTGTTTTTCTATGTAGTGTCCGCAACAGCGAAATAGTACAGATTGCGGATACTTTGTTTTGAGGTTTATGAAAGAAATCCTTCAAACGAATCAATTAGAGATTCCAATCACGGTATGGATTTATAACTTAGGATAATTTCGTATAATTTATTACATTTAACTAAATCATGCATATTATGTTTTTGTTATGTAGTACTGTGATGACTTCTATGCTGCTTCTTACACGAAACCTAAGTTGGAAGAAATCAAAGAGGAATTGTGTCACGGTATGAATACAATATAGTGTGAAAAGTTTTATGAATACATTACTGTGTGTTGTGGGGACTGTTTTGAAACTTTGTGGGGACTTTTTTAATTGACCGTGTTGTTCTGTTCATACTTTGCAGGACCAGGACCGTGCGCTCGGCGGATTTTGAGAATTTCGGGCTTATATTCTGTTGATGATTTAGTTATATATGTATCTGTTAGTAAACATGTGATTATGCAGAGGACACGAATTTCGGGCTTATATTAATGGTGTATATCTTTTATTTTGGTATATAATGGTATTTTATCCATGGTATATATATATATATATATATATATATATATATATATTATTTTGGTATATAATGGTATTTTATCCATGGTATATAATGGTATTATATTGTCCTACATATGGTTGAAAATATTATAGGTTGAAAATATGTTACAGGTCGAAAATATTACAGGTTGAAAATAAATTACAGGTCGAACTGGGAGGCTTAAATTACAGGTTGCACTTTAAAATACTGCGTTTAGCAACGACAACGCTTTTAAAACGCTCTTAAAGGCCCACCTAAGAAAGCGCTTTCTAACTAAAAGCGATGCCTAAGATAAAAAAAAAGCATAAAAAATAAAAAAAATGCGCAACCTACTGTAATACGGTGAACTGACTTTTTATAATCGAAATGTCGCGGTTAAGCATGAGTCGCCACCGACTTTTATTTTATCCAAATATTCAGAAAGGCTAAAAGAACAGGAAAAACCTTTTAAATAAAAATAGGGTTCGGGGGTAATTATGCAAAGGGAAGGTGTAAGGCACCCTTTGCATCCATGGTTTTCCATGGGCTCTTAATTGCTTTGATCGTTTTGAAACCAAAAGTTTAGAAATGTATAGAAGATGAAGAAACAAGGACTTTAGCTCGTAAATGAGCGTAGCCTTGATAGTGTTTGTTTAAGAAAAAGTTGATAAAAGACATTTTAGCCAGAGCAAGGCAATTAGGGGAAATTACCTTATAATTTGAAAAAAAAGAATTCTTTTAGCCTTTCAGGGTGAAAGGGTCTATCCATGCCATAGAGGGCAGGAAGCCTTTCATTTGGAGGTTGAAGGGTCATCGCGTTATCATTCGCCAAAGACTGACCCATGCCATATGGAGGCAGGTAGTCTAAGGGAAGGACCAGAACAGCCTTATTCGTAGGCAACCAGAGGATACCTCAGCCTTTTCCGTAGGCAACTTTCGAGGGTCGAGGTCATATAGTGTATCGAAGGCAGCATCATTAGGGTCGTATGACCTTTATTTATTGAGGTAGCATGGCTGAGGTATCCTCGTATTCGAGGGACATGGCTTATTCTGCAAAAACACAAGGCAACAGGCAACAAGGCAACAGGCAACAAGGCAACAAGGCAACAGGCAACAAGGCAACAAAGAGGTTACCCCAAAAGTGTGCGTGGGTGCAACAATCACGTGGTTAATTCAACATTTATCTTGTAATTAATTATCTAATTCAATTAACAAGACTTGCACTCCCTAGGATTACTAACCACGCAGTTTAATATAAAGCAAAAAACAATAGCAATATGGGGAAGGGAAATTGTAACCAGCGGAGGAGAGGGGAATCGAAACCAGCGGGATAATAAACAATAATTGAAACAGAAAGTATTAGAGTTAGGGTTTTAGGGTTACCGATACGCGTAGCTTTGGCAATTGACAAACCCTGAAGATTGGAAAAGAAAGAATAAACAGAAAAATGGGTGAGTGCATTATCGGTTCGAAGGCAAAAGAACTAACCCTAAAATAAATGGATAAATATTGTAAGGCTAAATAAATGAATAAAGAAGAATAGATACTTAGCTTTGCATTTGATCTGATATGGTTGGTGATCGAAGGTTGCCTCGGAGGTAAACCCTGAAAAGGCAAAGGCAGAAAAGAATGAAGGCAAGGCAAACCCTGATTTTGAAAGGAAACAAAATAGACTTTTTAAAGTAAATAGGGTACTTAGCTTTGAGTCTTGATTAGGCGCATAGTCGGAAGGCCCTTGAAAGTCGACCCTGAAAAAAGGCATAAATAAAACATTCAGTGTAGGGCATGATCTTCGTAAACCCTGATTAGGTTACGAATTTAGATAAGAAAATACAAACGATTTAATTAATTATTGGTCTCGCGACCTAATTAATTAAATCGGGATCAAAAAATTAAATCGAAAGTAAAAATAATTTTTATGATATTTTTGGAATTTAAAATAAAGCATGTATGAATTTTTTGAAATAATATTATGATTTTTTAAGGTTTAAATAAATAATTAAAAGAAAAATATAATAGATTAATATTTATGTTAAAACATATAATTAAAAGAAATTTTAATAAATAAATTATTATTATTATAAAAAAGTTTTTTAGAATAAAAAGAAAATATTTAGAATAATATATATATATATATATATATATATATATATATATATATATATATAAACAAATTACATAATTAAAAATAAAAAAAATTTAAGAAAACCTTAACTTGTGATCAGGTGTGATGCGCGCAGGATGCACATGATAGACTGGCGTGTTCCCAGACGTCGGATGCAGTAGCTTAAAGATCTAACGACTTGCATCGTGGGAGAACACCATACGCATAGATGCGAGAAGCACTGGATCGCTGGCTAGCTGACGCGCGCGAGGATTTGAATTGTCCAATCACACGACGACACGAGATCGTCTTCTTCCCTGGGCCGTCGTTTTAGCCTAACATTTAGCTACGGTTTTCTGAACCGTCACTACAGCACCTGCAACTAGCCAAAATCGCATACAAGCACAGAAAATAAAATCTAAAACCATATTCGTGATCCCCTCATTCATACGAACACGCCTGCATTAATACCAACATCTGATTCTCTCTAAATCCAGAATTCCCAAATTCAAAGCATAAACCCTAAAACGGCAATTAGTCTAAAACACGCATGAAAATCCAATTAAACTTCCAGAAACCTTCAATACATTGTTATGAACAATAATATGCAATTAAATAACACTGATGATGCATGAAAAGAGCAATTCGAATCAATTTGCAGATGAACAAACCGTGGGACATTACCTCGTGCTCCTAAGGTTCTGAGCTTTGATTTTGATCACAAATGCTTCCTTAGAGGTCCAAGAACGATCTGAGATCAACTGGAGACCTTGAATTGGCTTGTATCTCAAATTTGGAGTTTGAGTTTTTTTGAGAAATTTTGAAGCTCGGGTTTGTTCTTTCTCTGGCTACAGACCGTGAATCCTTGTGTCTGGCCTTGCTCACATACTTATAGAGGATGAATTAGGGTTGATAAATTGAATCAAATCTCCTTTAATCTTTGATTTGCATATTGAGAAAATTTGATTGGAAATAAGTCATGAAACTTTCTAAAGTAGGCCAATATTGACTCAATCTTGTCCAATTTTATTTATGCACGAAATTAGATTGATTTTGGAATATATTTGATGATTAAAATAAATCCAAATCACATCTTTTATAAAATATTTGATTTTCTAGTAATTTATTTGATTTTAATCACTTTTAAATGAATTAAAAATTCATAATAAATCAAATAAATCATATAATTTCGTGGGAAAGAGTTTTGGGCCTTTGGATACTTGGGGATCAAGATTGAACCAAAATAACTTGGGCTTATTTTGTAAAAAATCCAAGTTCTTTCACATTTTTCCTTCAAAAATAGTCCAACTTTGACAAGGCCTATCTCTCTCAATTTTTGTGGTATGGCAGTGTTCTAGGACTTTTTAGAAACCTTAGAGAGTCCTCTAACCAGTGTCTTTGGTCTCATATCAAAATGATTTTCCATGCTCATCTTATGTCCTTTTGAAAAAAATGTCTTTTTGTTGTCTTTTGAAAAGGACCTATAATGTTTTGGTCCATATCTCTCAAATGAAGCAATTTTAGACTTGGCATGTGAGACACTATTTTGTAGAGAATCAAATTTCCTTCAAAGTGAGCTTTGGATGGGAAATTTTGGATGTTCCATGTGAGAGTTATGGCTGGTCAAAGTTCAGTTGACTTTTCCTATACAAAACCCTAATTTAGAAACTTTTTGATTTGTTGATTTTTGATCTTTCCTTGATGAACCATGATCAATTATTGATCAAATGGTGAATGATACTTCAATATGAGGATCTTGACAAAAAATCAGGAGTTTTGACTTTACTTTTGACCACAGTTGACTTTTAGGTTAACTTAGTCGATTGTTGATTTTCTGAACAATTGAGTGACCGATCCTTTGAATTGAGACTTGATACTTGTTATAGAGGTAATGTGAAATATATTGAGCCATATGAGATGCCTTGGAGATATTGATTCATTGATTTTCCTTTGAATAAGCCAAACCCTAGTTTCAGAGCCTTGTATAGGAGAGTGTGTCTCGGAGCTTTATATCTTGATTTGAATTTGAATAGGAGAAATAATATGGGCAAATTTTGGGGTATGACACCTACGAAAGCGCTTCTTGAAAAAGCGCTTCTATAGGGGGGGTATACAAGAGCGCTTTCTGGAAAAAGCGCTGCTATAGGGGGGGATACGAGAGCGCTTTTCTGGATAAAAGCGCTGCTATAGGAGGGGCTACGAGAGCGCTTTCAAAAGCGCTGTCGTTACCTACGGCAGCGCTGGCTTTGGCAGCGCTTTTAAGCGCTTTAGTAGCCCAAAAAAAGCGCTTTAGTAGCCTTTAACCATTGTAGTGATAGCCTCTTGTGAGTTTGTAACCTCACAACATTCGCCTTCGCAGCCCCAACATATGCTTTCTCTAGAATTATCCAAGCTTGCCTCGCGGACTCACAATCACCGACCTTTTCGAAATTATCACTATCGACCTAAGAGTGTATCAAGAAGAGAGCTTTGTAATCTTTCTTCTCTTATTTGAAGGTGGCTTGATGTGTAGTTGTGGGTTCATCTCCAAGTGGTGTGACACCATTGTTGACGATATCGAGAACTTCATGATATCCAAACAAGACTTTCATTTGTTTTGACCACTTATCATAATTCTTCGAATCAAGAATCAGTAGGTTGGTAGGGATTTGATCATTGGTACTCATTGTTGCAGCGGAATCGGATCAGAACCAGTGCTCTTGATGCCAAATGTTAGAACATACAAAACAATTAAGGTGTATCAATGGAGAAAATGAACAATTGAAGAAGACGAAGATTAGATAAAATTGAGAGAAAATAAATGAGAGAGAGTAATTGAGGGTGAGTGGACAAATTGCCATTAACAACAATTAGGAGTAGTGAGTCCCTTTTATAGTACAAAGTTACAAATGATTGGGAACTAAAATAACAGCCCAAACAAAAAATAAAAATAGCTAAGCTACAGAGTAACCGGTTACGGAAAACAGCGTAACCGATTACGCCACCACAACTGCACTCATGTTTCTGTTATCAGGCATGTAACCGATTACGGTAACCGGTTACACCAACTGAAGTGCCAAAAACAAGAGTTTCAATAGGTATGTGTTCCGCATGTGCGTAGAGTGTCCCGTGTGTCCATCGACGGTACAAGTGTAAGTGGAAGAGGAGTTTCCACTTGAGGGGAGCATTGTGGACTCACACTTGAGAGGGAGTGTTGAGAATAAATACACGTGTGACTGTGGATAATAGTCCCACATTGGAAAAGCATATGGTGACTTGAGTATATATAAGGGGGAGAACCCACTCACCTATCACCTTAAGGTTTTAGGTGGAGAAGTAGTGTGTCTCCCTCAAAGGTTTGTTGCTCAAGTGGAATGTCCCGGAAATTAACAATGCTCCCGAACTCGACCCTCCCCCGATTGTTGCGGTAACAAAAATACCTTTCGAATATGAATATTAGAACGCATTTCAAGAAATTTAAGATATTGGTTAATTCGCCTATATTAATTCAGATAAGCATATTCGAACTTACCCCAACAAAAATTTAAGATATTAGTTAATTCGAAAATGCATGTCCGAATTAACCAATATCTCAAATTTCTTTTGATGTTAATTTTAAAAAAATACTTATAATATAGTTATAATATAATTAAGGTGAGTTATTATTAATAAAGAATAACTTAAATACAAATTTTTATAAATAAGAAATAAAGAGATTAAATAAAATTTTAATTTTGTAATTATTTATTTGTCACAATTTTTTTAAATTATAAAAATAATTCTTTTTTAAATTATTACAACATTATGCATTATAATTAATGAAATTATCATCTTAAAAATATCTTCCTACTAACATTATAATTTTTAATTCATATAACTTTTTTTCTTTAATTAATTTATATGAAAATAATTTGTTGATTTAAATATTTAATAGGTTAATATTATTATTATATCTTAATTATAATGATATATATATATATATATATATATATATATATATATATATTTTGATTAATACAATTAATTATACTATTAATTGCTATTAATTGTATTGATTCACCTTGATTTTAATTTTTTTAACAAATATTGAATTATATCGGATATGCATATTAAAGACATTTTTTTCCCTAAAAAAAGTGACTTCAGAGATGCATATGCGAAGTCATCTAAGTCACTTTTTTCTCCAAAAAAATGGTGACTTCGAATATGCATATGCGAAGTCACCATTTATTTTAAAAAGTGTCTTCGGAAATGCATATCTGAAATATTATGGTATTTTGGGATTTTCACCGAGGATCTGTGAGGAAGCATATGAGTGCAATGAGAATTTCCCTAAAAGAATTTGGTGGGAAAATCTAAATTTGATCCAACGTAAATGTCATCATGAACCAAAATTATTCATTTACTATAATGATAAGTCATGTTAACGAGTGCCCTCGGGGTACTAAATAAAGAAAATATTTTTTATAAAAGTTAATATTTCAATTTCTAATACATTTTCAATGCATTGAATACACGTATTTTTTTTTTAAAAAACTTACTACTTTAATCACTTAAAGAATATCTCAAGGAAACTGATTAGCATTTTCCTATAATGATTAATAATTCTGAACCGCATCATATCTTTAGAATACAATTTTTTAATAGAAATTTTGTAACTTATTTTTAACATTTTTTTATTTTTCGGTATAATTTGGTAATTTTTTAAACAATCCTACTTAGGAGCTAGGAGATCGGAATAATATTAATGACTTGTGATGATATTATCAAATTGGGCATCATTTTAGGAAATACGGACAAATACAAATCTAATGGGCCACAAAATCTAATGAGCCACGATCCTTGATAGTAACGAAGGTCTTGGTCAAAGAGAATGTTATTTGAGGAAGATAACATCACGCAAATAACTATATACCGTCCATGTCAGTTTTGAATGCTATATTGACTTTGGACTGGTTCCCTTAAACGTTGGTGCCAATAAATGTGCATGCACAGACACATTTTACACACTTGTGAGGTGTTTTTTGATTGCATCATCCACAATATTCTCTTGCTGGTATTGAGAGACCCAAGTCCTAAACAATGTCTTGACATCTTTTTCAGATATTGTCTACTTTCTCTAGTCAAGTAGTAGATGGTTTACAAAGTCATCACGTGACTTGAAGTAAAATACAATGCCTTCTACTGATCACTATTCTACACTTTCAGAATCGGTGCCATAGCCCAAGGAAATCAGATATCATGTGTGACATTTCCCATGCTCCAAGCTGACCTTTACTTAGTCACGCCTCAAGTAGGAGAGAAAAATAAATTATCTTCTGCATAATGTTGTCCCTCAATGTGTTTCACAGAGATAAGTGCACTCATGATTCAATCAACCAGCTTCTTATGACTAGAATCATGCATGTCCTCCTAAGATCACAACAACAACAAGACACAAAGCTTGGTAGTCCTTATGTCAAGATATGTTATCTCGCATTATAATCTTACACGAGATACATCATCTCCATAGGCTTGACCAGTACACAAGACCTCAAGGACAGTAATATTGAGGCAAAAATCCATGTACAAGATTTAACTCCCCCTGTCTTGGACAAACAAAGTTCCTATTGATGATGCACTCTAGAACACCAATAGAAATATCATGAATCAGACTTTACACACTCTTGAGACAAATGCTCAGATCCCATCAAAGTATTTGCAATCAGTCATATGCATACCTTCATCAGAGGAACATTTTCTCAAGTTCCTATCTTCACAACTTCTCTGAGAGATACAGTCAGTTAATAAGACTACCTTCACACACTAGGTAGAGCATTTAATCGGACAATCTTCTTCTGCCCATTACTCAGCACAAGTGGATTCTTCATCATGCCAAACAGTCATGATATCGAATCATACTACAGATCATGCCAGATTAGGCTAGTGACTGGATTTCACACTCCACCATGATCTTCGGGATAACTTCCTTTTCTAAAGAAGCAAACTCTTGATATGATATTCCAACTTCAGCTCAGACATCAATCTCGAACATATGGATTTTATCTCACTATGGCTTTGGAGATAACTCCCATAGTAATCCAAACACATCTCTTAAAGGGAACACCAGAGACCCATACACCAACAACTGATCAACCTTCCAGACCTGATCATAAATACATGCAGTAGCGTACATATTATTAACCTCAATAAACCTCTTCTCAAAAGAATTATGTTAAGATCTTTTATCTGACTTTGAGATGTTAAATGCCATCCTTCTGCACCTAAAGAGGAGATTCCCTCTAACAGGTATCTGGAGCATACTACAATAACCAAGGCATTGACTGATCATAATACCATAAATAGACTGTCCAAGATAATTCTCCTTCTCCCAGAATCTTCAAGGCACGAGGATGCCCTTCAATCATTTCTTCAGGACCATGATCCTTTGATCCCTAATAGGATTACCAACTCCTTCTTGCTCCAAACAAACTTATGAAATGCTCATCCTAGGTGTTTTGGATGAAACTTCAGCAAAATACCAATCAACCACTTAGACTGATATATCTCCATAGCACACAGACCCTTTGATTGTATTTTTCACTATACTAGAACAAGAGTTCCATGTTCCCATAGACTTGATAATAGAACCAAGTTTGATTAAACAACCTCCATCATGTTTATGAGACACACTACCAAATATATTGAGAAAAATAAATTCTCAACACCAGGATGTCAAGACATTATATATGAAATTTCTTCACGGCCCTTCAACTCCAGATTAGAGGCTCCCTTCAACATCTGCCAACAAGACTTTAGAGAATCATACATTCTCCTCCTTAATAGAAACACAACCCGTGATTAGTGCACATACAAACATATTACTCTCCTTGTACCAACTCAACCAGAACCTGCTCCATTCGAACAAGATCACATAAATCTGGCTCCTTTAATTAGAAGGACCTTCCAGATGTCAGGGAGAATTCCTTTGACAATTGAGCTCGACCTCGGGCGTAAATAACATATTGATCATTCCTTGATTAGCACAATTTTCTAAGATGTGTTTCCTGGACAGACACTTCTTAGATACACCACCTAGATGCCTCCTCTTCCATATCAGGAGAAGGTTCCAAACTTATGTGATCAACACACATTTGTTTAGCACCCAAAGCATCTGCTAAGCCACAGGAATCTACACACATGCTGATATGAAATTCCAACATCCAGTAGAACATCAGTTCCCTTCTCACGGAACATAATACATTCCTTGATCACCTTCAAGGTCTTTAATGGAAGTCCATCTTACAATAATAACAAGGATAGGTCCACTTTCCTAATTTAGCCACAAATTAGGAATATTCATGTAGATGATCACCATTGATTAACTTCTCTTCTTATTCTCATCAACCTTATCAATAAGTGCCTTTAGAATGGACTTGAGATGAAGTATCTTTGGCAGCTGGTTCTTTGGCAGCTTTAATAAGCTGGTTGAGAAGCCTGCCACATATCACAACATCATAGGGTAACCCTGCTGAGGAGACCAAAACCCAATGCCTTTTCCATATTGATATTCCAAGAACATACTATTCCAAAGTATCTACACGAGAGACACCAGGAAAAACCAGGGTTATATCAGATACCATGCAACATAACACATAAAGAAGACATATTCTTCTGTGCAACTTTCAGGTACACCTTAATATCTCTAGTACCCCAGCTTCATAGACCATTTGCCTTCAGAGCAAACAATGGTTTGAGAATAAATCAACCAAACACTCCACAGAGACACGTCAGCTTAACACAAAGACATCATACCTAACATCTTCCAACAAGACTATTACCCATAACCTCACTCCTCCTTCAGGGCAAAGCCCATAATGGTTCACGCATGTGTGGCTCATAAAAACATGCATGGATGTTGTAGAGAAAAATAAATTCTCCCAACTCTTCTAAGACATCTCTTGACCTCTTGTTTGAGACAAGTGTCCCTGCAGACACTCTATCCTGCAAGGCAGCAACAGAACTCCGCACATTTTCCTCTATCATACACTATCATGTGTTTCTTGTTCTTCATGGATTTTATCATTAAATCCTTCTTCCCTATCCGCTGAACCAGAAATTATCTTCTGTGAGTCTCACCCAGATATAGAACAGGATGTCTGCTTTAATACCAATTGAAATTCTGGTTTTCAAATTCCCGATGTTCTATGACTTGTTGGGACATCTGATATGACACAACATACAATAGACAGATATCCATGAATGAAAAACAATGCTAGAAAGTAATTGAATACACAGGATTGTCAACCCAGTTTAGTATGCAACAACACACCTACTCGGGGGTCTACCAATCCATGAAGGAAATCCACTATTAGCAGTATCAATTCGAAGCTAAATAACCTCTAGTTTACAACTTCTTAGTTAATCCCTACCCAATGCAACTTCTACCTAAGAACTTGCTAGATAAGAGAAAACCCTTTCACTTCCAATGACCGCAGTGATGTCTCATAATAACTACCCTAGTTACTAATATTGACGGCCCTTTATCATAATCTTCAATTATGAATAATACATGATTAAAACTCCCTTAATCAACAAATACTTGATCTTCCTTAAAAGCTTTGATTAAGAACAATAGCTTGAAACACAAGCAACACACATTTAGATAATTGTATCAATGATACCTAAGTGACACATATACATTCAATATTTAACAGCTTATGAATGCACGACAGAACTTACAACTCAAAAACCAGTCCTACTCTTCTATCAACATGATATTACAGAGGATCACAATTTTCATACAAATCCTAACTTATTCCCGTAAGCTCTGCCCTTCAATTAGGTTTATAGTATTCTATTTAAAGCACTCATCTGGTCTGGATTTTGGGTTTAAAATGCATCAGGGAGACTGCTAAAAATCTTCAAAATGTTCTCCTTAAAAATAGGTCTTCAATCATTAGTTTCCTAAATATTCTCCATATTTAGAAACCATGAAAATATTCATAATAGATAAAATCTCTTATCCTCAGATTTAGCGCCAGATTGGATTGCATAATATTCTCCAAATATTCTGCATTTGCAACCACTTAAACAGAATCCAAATATTGTGCATTTGGAACCAGATTGGATTGCATAATATTCTCCGAATGATCCTGCATATGACATCTTGTTCGACATGTTACACCAGATGCAGTTGATAAAACATCTTGTTCAACATAAAGTCTAGCATATACATTGTGCAGTTTGAATATTCTTTCTAACATGTTGCTGTCTAATTTGTTTTACTAAAATTAATGTCAATCATACAATCTTAGAGAATTAACAAATCATAAAGTCCGTATATCAACACATGTCCTTGTCTCTAGCACATTACTAGAAAGGTCATTACCAAATTTAGCAAGAAAAATTAGAATACATGATTTAGTTAACTTTATCAATAAAACTAAACGTCTGGTGAACATAAACTTCCTCATCTAATTAAATTTAACCTAGATACACGTACAAGTTTTCATCATTGTCAATTCCTTCTTATTGATTGTAACCATGAGCAGCAAGTCTTTCCCAATTTCTAATCACTCTTCCTTCTTCATCTAGTTTGTTTTGAAATACCCATCTGGTTCTATTATGGGTTGCTCATAAGGCTTAATACGAAAGACTTAATGGTAAAGAAAATGTAGAAAGCGAGAATAGCATGTAGTCATTTATTCATTCAGAAGTAGGACATTCCGCCTTCAAGAGCACTATTAGCCATATAGATCAATCAAACGGATGACAACAATCCACATCTCACTTCACACTTTCAATTTTAAGTCATTCCCGATATTTAAGAGGAAATGTGTGTCATTCTCACCTATTCAAACCCATTCGCACTCTCACATCACTTTTCATACTCTCACTGACTTGGGCATTGGAATGTTAACCTTGCAGGTTAGTCATTCTCCACCACACAAGAAGCTCGAGTCCACTATAGAAAGCACTACTCCATCATTCAGCAAACAATTCTAGTTCCAGCACAAAATAGTGTTGTCATCCTTTGGAATCAAAATTTGATTTTTGCGTATTCCACATTCATATCTCCTTCGAACTAGGTATCGAAATCTTATCTCTTAGAAGTTAAGATCTCTATTCTTGATCTTCCTTCTCCAATTCTAAACTTCCTTTTCTAATAGATCCTTCTTCATATTCATCAACCATGATGGCATTCAAAGCCGGTTGATTCGTCGTTCAACGTCAAGATGTTGTCGCGACTGTTGAAGATGTTAAAGATCTGCCTCATTTTTCTCAAATAGAGGACGATCCTGTCTTGGTAGTATCTCCTCTAATTTTTCACATTAAGATCCTACTCCACCGAGAGTCAGTTAAGGATTATTCTAAACTCTTTTGTTCTTTGAATCCACACAGTTATTTCATCAAGGCGGACCTTCACATCGACCTCCACCACTACCAGTGATACTTAGATAGGAAGCACTCACCTTCATTTAGTCGCTACAGGCTAACTTTGGAATGTAAGGAGCCTCTGATCTGCTAATCAATGTTTACAACCTAGTGCAACAACAAAATTCACAATTCATAATAGAAAGGTTGTTTAGGATTGAAGAGAGCATACAACAGGTTAATCTGTAGAATTTTACTGTGTGGGAGGTGGCCTCCCAAATAAATCAAGCTGCCATTTTTAAACTGACCTTTTTCAAGGAAGCAACTCCAAACATTCTTTTCTTACTAACCTTTTTCCAATACAAAGATGTGTTGTCATCATTAAAAAGGAGGATAATATGTTTCTATGTGTTGAACATGAATATAAAGGTTTTAATTATGACAAAGAGATCAAAGAAAATATCATAAACATCATCAAACAAAGAAGAAACTTTGAAACAAACAAAAGTGAAAAGTCTAAGGTGATTGGTGAAAAAGATTAAAATGCTAAAGGACACCATCAAGAAATAGTGTCAATTGCTAAAAGCTCACATGCAATCCTCCTCTGTATTGCTTATTTATTTTTATATGATAAAGAAATGTAATATTAAGTGGGTTGCATTCAAAGTAATATGGTCATATCACACACATACACACTCAAACACACACACACACACACACTTAAACTCCTTTTCAAACTTCACCCGATTTCAAAACTTATTAAAAAAATATTTGTTAGGTCAAAGCTCTTGAAAACCAGAGTATAATCAATTATGTTGCTTACTTAATTGATTATAAAAAATATTCATTTTGGAAAAACTTCTTATAGGTTATTAATTGATTCTTCTGTTAAAGGCATTTTAGAAAGACTTATTTCCACCTCCTTCAAAACCACTAGAGGATGAGGAATAAAA
Organism: Vicia villosa; assembly: GCF_029867415.1. Lineage (NCBI taxonomy): Eukaryota > Viridiplantae > Streptophyta > Magnoliopsida > Fabales > Fabaceae > Vicia > Vicia villosa. Next base: position 104,503,401 of record NC_081182.1, read on the forward strand.
GGTTCATTGGCAACGATAGATGTGATGACTTTGTTGGTCTCCTTCTCGCTTTAATTCTTTCAGAGAGTGCTTGCTAGATAGTGGTAAATGAGTTATGTACCTTCACTAGCCTCAAGGTCGCTGATGCATAAAGGAATATACACTTTGGTATGTCACAATGTTGTTGTGGATTCTAGAATATGGGATGTGGTTTTAGTATAGAAGTTTGATTCGAATCACATAATCACATTTTCGAATTAACATATGCAGATAAGCCGTGATTTTTTTTTCTTGTAAGAGTCTTATTTGAATAACATAAGGTGTGGATCTACTTGCTTGCATGTTGTCATACCCCAAATTTGTCCTACCCTTTAATTTCTAACTGGCTTAGACTTTGCATTCATGTACATACTTCATTAGGGCATTAACATAACATCATGCATCATTAATCAATAACTTGGCATTGGGATCAAGGAATGTTGAGATTATGGTTTATTTCCCCGTGCTTAAAGTTTAGTAAGGCTACTCCCGTTGTGTGTTGAATTTGAAGCAAGGTTGATCAAGCAATTATCATGTACCTCTCTTTCAATACTTGAGCTATTAATATGTTGGTCAGATGATTCTCGCGCAAGTAGTTATCTCTTTGTTGCTTGGTGATCAAAGGACTTTCATGGGATTGAGATGGATTCAAGGGTTGTTCATATAATCATTCATCTGGGTTCAGTTTGATTGTTCATCTAACAAAGATTGGTTTTGTTTTCTTATCTTACAATGCAAGATTTCGCATTAGATTTCACCCAAGGGTTTGAGTTGAACATGGAATGTTATTTGAAAACTGGTATTGAATCTTCGCTTTTAAGTTTGAAAGCCAATGGTAAAGACTTTTGATCAAAGTCGGTATGGAGTTTCGTGGTGGCTAATAGTTTATCTCGTTGATGCTCGTTTAAGTGTGATAAAATGGAGAAAAGTTGGAACTCACATCAAACTATAGAAAGGAAAGAAGATTCATTAGGATCTTGAAATGCAATATCAATTAGAACTTAAGATGTCCACAGTCATTTTTCGAGTTCATCGAATTCATTCAAAATTCACTACAAAAATCCAAGTTCATTCAAAAGCCCATTCAAACTCATTCAAGATTACAAAAATATTCAAGAGTTTCCATTCATTTACAAGAATCATGTCCATACAAAAACCCAATTCAAATTACAAAAGAATTACATCAAACAAATATTACTTCACACCCTTCAAGCCTTTCAAATTAATCCACAGTTTTACAATATTCAACCCTTCAAAAGTACAAGTCCATATAATCCCATGCCATAAGCTGCCACTTTAAACACCCTGCATAATTAGAACTTGCAGCATAAAACCAAGGTTTAACTCACAAGATAAAAAAATAACAGAGTTTTGAAAAGAAGCCACTTCTCATAAATTCTGGAGCCTTCATCATTGTTTCCATGTATCTACAATCTCCACAAACAAAGTGACCATGTGACCAGGTCAAGAAACTTCTTTGACTACCCATGTCATGCTATGTCCAAGCTCAAAGCAACCTGCATACATACATATGTGCAAAAGTTAAATACCACACAGCCATGAATTAGTACAAACCTGCAGAAAGGCCATTCCACATCAATTCAAGACATCAACATGGTACAAATACACATTCATACAATTCAAGCGAGGCATAACAGACATGGAGTAAGGTGCGGGGTGGTTTCGACGGCAATACAACAATTAAAATGACCATCCAATCTGCTACGCACAAGTCAGAATGAAGGCATCTATACAATCCACATCAAGGGCAGTAACAATGTAATCCATGTTTATGCAGTGCTACGCCAAACAAGTTCTCAACAAAAAGGGCTCAGGACTAAATGTCATCACCATGTCGGTTTCATGCTATTCATACATATATTCATTCACAAAAACCAGCCCTACAACCGACACGAAACGGTTCAAAAAAATAAGGAATAAAAAACAAGTCACGTGACAGTCATGAAAATCCAAGGCAGAAGGACATCAGCAGCAAGTGTTTGCATCTAACAGTCAATCAAAATCATAAACTCAGTTCAAAACACATACATACAGCCATGCATTACATCATTCAAACAGACCAACAACTTTCAACATTCATTCTCCTAACTAGCTTCTAATCAATCCATAACTAACTTCACATATAACAAACTTTTAAACCAAAACTAACTTCACTATAACAGAATCCACCACCTGTGATAATTAACCCTCACTAAACCTCCAAACATCCATAACAGAATTAACAACCTCCAACTGAATCAATAACTAACAAATAACAGAAAAAACAAACCCCTAACTTCCCTAACTAACTCCCAGATCCACCCTCCAATTCATAACAGAAAACTCTCATCCAATGGCTCACACTTCACTCTCCTCTAAATGACTCAACACTCCTCAACCTATATAAACAGAGCCTCACCCCAATTCTCAAACCTTCACGCCATTGTCACCTCTTCTCTTCCCACGCCACTTCCATCCATCTCTCATCACTCTCTCATTCTAACATCTTCTTCATCTTCTTCACACCTCACTCTTCATCATCTTTCTCTCCACCACCTTCACGCACCTCAACCACCACTTCATCACCATTATCCATCTTCAACACCTCCACCATTTCCTCCACCATAACCACCACACCTTCAATCATCATCTCTCAACTCTCAATCCTTCAAGCCTCACTGATTCTCAACACTCTACCCTAATCCCTCAGAACACATCGATACGACAACAAACTCGCACTCTCCCAATCTCACTCACCCTCACGCAATACTACAACAACACAGAAGAAACTGCACACGGAAAGAAGAAGAAGAAGAGCAAAACCGAATGAAAAGAAGTAACAGAATTACAAACCTGCAAATTCGCGCACCTCAATCTTCACATTCAACACTTCTCCAATCTTCATCGACCTCCAACAACATCAACATCATCGCCAAGAACGCTCTTCAATCTTCATTATCGTCATCAACAACTTCGTCAACACTAATCCGTTTCAACGCAACTTCGACGTTCAACGATATCATCATCATCGCACAACATCGTGAACGTACAGAAGACGAAGAAGAAGTAGAGTAGAAGAAGAAGTCGCGTGGAAGAAGAAGAAGCACTCATTTGTACTTTATTATCTCCCCTCTGTTTTTTTCCTGACGATCATCCCCGATTCGAGCTGCAGGTAAGTCCTCGAGCTTGTACGTTGATTGAATCCGTCTTGCGATTCTTCCTTCACTGCGTGATTGTTGTATTCGGTTTGAATCTTTCCCCCACGGTTGTGCCGCGAGATTTAGCTTCATCGTCATTTAATTTCATTTTTAGAGTGTTTAGGGTTTTAAAGTTTGGTAAGTTTAGAAGATAACAGAGAAATCGGAGAGGTGAGGGAGGGGAGAATGAGAGGTATCAGGTGTTTGTTTGGCTATGGTGAAGAGTCAGAGAAACGGCGCCGGAGAAGATAGGAATTCGGCCGCCGCAGTCGTGAGGAGTCTGAGACGAAGGAGAGGGAGTGAAACGAGAAGTCGAAGGGTCACATTTCAAGCCCTAAATCCCTTTTCTTCCTTTTTTTATTAATTATTTATTTCCTTTTATTTTTATTACAATATCATGATAATAAAAATCTGGATACAAAATTACACTTTGGGCCATCACACGAAAATTTCTGGTACACCCCTTGAAGGCCCATGCATCGTTTTTTTGCAAGCAAATATGAACAAAAATAAAACATGGATCATCAATTGCAATGGGCCATACGAAATCTGTTAGCTACACCCCCACTGGCACAAGCTCCTTTTTACATACTAGAAATCTGAACAACAAAAATAGTTTGCTGGGCCAACACCTTTGGGTCCAGCGTTTTGCTAATCACACCATTTGATTCAATTCTCACCCCCTGAGTCCATGTTATTCCTTATTAGAATTAGTTTTCTTTTCATAATAAATCCAATTAAAAACACTAATCTTCACTAGCATTTTTAGACTTCAATACTAATTTTTGTCATATAAAAAAATGATCAACAAAAATATTAGTTTAGGCTTTTATTTTAATTCTTTTGTTTGATTAGAATTCTTATTTCTTTCATAAAAATCAATGAAAAATAGTAATATTTTTAGTCTTTTGTGCTATATTTTGACTTGTTCTTTTTCATGCTATTTTCAATATTCTACTTAGCGCTTTATTTCCCATGTGTCTTTTATTCCTAACCTTAGGTAGAAACCATGATAACATTAGGTAGAAATTCCCTTCATACTTAGGATAGTTTCTTTTTCTTTTACAACCATAAAACATCTAATAAAAATACTTGAATAAATTCCCCATAAAAAATACTAAGAAAATACTTAAAAACATTAATAAAAAAGTGAAAATCTTAAAAAGGGAATGGAAGCTTGAACATCCCTTGCTTTAGGGAATGTTCGAGTGCTTGGATCTCCCTTGCTTTAGGGTTCCATTCGGGCGTAAGTTCCCACTTCTAAAAAACACAAACTATAGAGTAACTCGAGTTTCCCTTGCTTTAGGGATTTTCTCGAAACGCTCAAAGTCTCTCTCTCATCTCTTTCTCTTAAGGGCACCGTTATCTCCACTCCATTGCATCCTAGGCGATCCCTTATGCAAGAGTGCGAGCGTTAACGCCGCCCAACTAAAAAACACAAAAACAAACAAAACTATGGAGCCGAACTACGGCGCTCTGATTCCTGAAAAGGATACGTAGGCATCAAGTCGCGGGGCTTGAACGAGCACACTTGTAAATAATTCCTTCTTTTCCCCGTATTTCTTTTGCATGCATTCACATATAGGTAGACATAGACGCACCCTTTAGATAGAAACAAACATAGGTGGATACCATCGAGTACGATGGGCGCGAGGGGTGCTAGTACCTTCCCCTCGCGTAACCGACTCCCGTACCTTGATTCTCTGGTCGCAAGACCCTGTTCCTTCCTTTGTTAGGTTTTCTGATATTCCTTTCCCTTATGGGATAAATATATTGGTGGCGACTCTGTTCATTTTTCGCGAGCGTGCGACAGCTGGCGACTCTGCTGGGGATTTACCTAAGCAAGTCGATCCTAGCGTTTGTTTGTTTTATTTTATTGGGTGTTTATTTGTTTTATGTCTATACCTTGTATATATGTTTGCATGTTTATTTTTCTGCTTGCATATCATGTTTATTTCTGTTTGCACACCATGCATATGGATTATATTTTGTGTTCCCTGGGGTCTTCTGTTCTGTTTTGCAGGTGGGGGGTTTGTATGAGGTAAAAGGCCCACTACCCAGGCCAAGTGACACATAGGATTAGCGTGGATGTTCATGTTGACTCCCGTGGCCCTTGCTACGATCGAGTTCAACATGGGGTACCACAACTGGGCGAGGTTCTTTCATGGAACACTGTGTCTGGCACCCTTGCTGCCACAAACACTTTGTACCCCATGGGAACTGTAGACCCTAGTGACCATTAGGGACCACTTGTCCGTGTCTAGAATTCATACCCGTGAGATTGGGGTGGGACAGGAAACCTTGACTCCTACATACCATTGCTTCTTCAGAGTTGAGGTCGGACCTTTATTTGGTCCGTTCTCATGGTGCTTGATATTCTGGTATTCAAAAAGGGCGTCGAACCTTTGATCCTGTGACATTTGGCCTGTACAGAAGCTGCACATCAGTAATTCAGAGGATTGTGTGGTGGTTACTCAGATCATATGGACCTTGATCCCATGCTTGCATTGCATAACATCATTGTTTTATCCACTTCATTTGTGAGGAATTCTAAAGTCTATTTCCAAAAAAGAAATGAAAAGAAAAAGGAAATAGAAAAGAAGGAAAAAAGAAAAGAAAAGATATTCTATAAAAAAGGAAAGCTTTGATTTCAAAAAAAAAAGGAACAAAACAAAAAGTGTGTGAAAAGACTTTAGGATTCCTCGGAAATGAAACATTGCATTCATATCATCATACATTTCATGGTTCCGCATCAGAAGCTAATTGGGGTCCCTTTCAATCCAGATTTCTGCTTCATCAACGCCTTTGACTTCCCTACATCCGTAGCATACAAGGATTAATCAGAAGAGAATCATGGACCATCTCGAACAGAATCAGGCTGAGCTTCGTAAGGACTTGGATACTATGGGGGAAAGGATGACCCAACTCTTTGAGACTCTCCATGTTGTTGTTCAAGGGCAAGAAGAGCTAAGACAAAGTGTTGCTAAATTGGCTAATAGTACTCCGACTACTGTTGCTAATGGAGGATCAAAACCTGTGCCCGTGGAAGTTCCAAATAAGGAGGATTCACATCATGAGAACGATTCTGAACTCGAAGCTTTCAAGTTCCCAATTGAGGAAAATGAGAGGAAATTTCATCTCTTGGAAGAAATATTGAAGGCTTTAGAAGGTCGAAGCTCCTCAGGTTTAAATGCTATTGATTTGTGCCTAGTGCCTGATATCAAGATCCCTGCTAAGTTCAAAGTCCCCAGTTTTGAGAAATACAAGGGTATTACTTGTCCGATGAGTCACATCAAGGCATTCTGCAACAAGATGGCACCGTATGCAGAAAATGACAAGCTTCTAATGCACTTCTTTCAGGATAGCCTAAGTGGGGCATCCCTTGAGTGGTATACACGACTTGAACGAACTCATGTCCGCACATGGGATGAATTAGCAGAGGCTTTTCTCAAGCATTACAAGTATAACAGTGACATGGCTCCTACTAGACTACAACTTCAAAGTTTAACTCAGAAGGTTGATGAGTCTTTTAAAGAGTATGCACAAAGATGGAGAGAATTAGCTTCCAGAGTTCAACCTCCTCTTTTGGAACGAGAGCTTGTAGACATGTTCATGAATACTTTGAAAGATCCCTATCTGAACATGATGGTTGGATGTGCTTCCTCCGAATTCTCAAGTTTGGTTGTCGTAGGGGAACGAATTGAAAACGCCTTAAAGATGGGTAAAATCCAGGATATTGCTAATGTTTCTGAATTCACAGAAGAAGAGAAAAGTGAAACAAATGCAGTTTCTGAGATTGAAGAAGAGGAAATCCATGTTTATCCTCAGGTTCAGGTTCCTAACTATCAGATGGTACTAGTTTCTCCTGGCCAATATATTCCACAAGCCTTTGCCACCACTATCAATCAACAACCTCAGATGGTCCAACAACAACCGATTCAGTATTTGCCACAAAAGCAATGTGTTCCACATCAACAAGGTCATCCGAATCAACGCCAACCTAGAAGTAATTTGGAACGAAGAAACGCTCCTTTGGACCAGATTCCTATGACATATAGCAAACTTCTTCCATATCTAGTTCAAAGCTCATTGGTGGTTCCCAAATCTCTAAAGCCTCCACCACAACCGTTTCCACCTGGGTATGACCCTAATGTGCAATGTGGATATCACGCTGGATCAGCAGGGCACTCAACTGAGGACTGCAACGCTTTCAAAGCCAAAGTGCAACAGTTGATTGATGGGAGGCATATAACCCTTCAGGAAGGAAACATGTGGGTGAATGGAATTCCTTTGCTCGAATGAATGCCTAGATTTAAGAAAGTCTCCAGAATCAACAAATTCTTTCCTCACAACATATAGCTTTTCTAAGTTTGACGACCATGCAAGGTTCCTCCATGTTTGATGGTGATTACCACTCTAGCAACTATTCTTGGGGCTCCCGCACGAGGGATAAGCAAGACGTACTCTTATCTTGAGCATTGCATCACTCGCATTGCTCGAATCCCTAAAGTAACACAAAAATTTACAACTCTTGGGTGACTTTGTTGGAGTTTTCTTTTGAAGTAATCTGAAGTGTTTGGAAGGAACTGCAAAAAGTATTCAAGATCAACAAGTCCAGACGGAGTCAAGCCTCCTCAACAATGGAAATCATCAATTCATCTCTGCATTTTCATTTGTAATTTTCCTTGTTTTGTTAAATGTTTCTTCCGTGTAAAACTTGTTTGTTTTTAATAAAAATAAAAATGCATTGCATATGCTAGTTTCGAATCAATCCATTCGTGTTCACTCATATCTTTCTGTCTATCGATATCAAACTCTGGTTTAAGCAAAAAAATATCAAAAGGAGAATGATGAAAAAATAATAAAAACGCAAAACCTCTAATTGTGTGCTTTTGAATAAAACCCCGCTGAGGATGTACAGGCATTGTTTCTAATCCCCAAACACTGGAGATATAAGGGAGATAGACCCTCGTTAACCCCTTTGAGCCTTGAAGTAGGAGTTTCTTTTCTATACAAAAAAAAAACCCTCACATTTAACCCAGGGGCAGGGTAGCATTCAATTAACCTGATCGAGCAATCAAAATTCATCAGGAGTATGCATCCAAGGATACAACAATGGTTATCTTTCAAAAGGTTGAGGAAAGTCAACACTACAATGGTAATCCCTCATGAGGCAGTCACAATCACCTCCCACAAATCGAAGATTCAGGATCACACGACTTGTCAAAAAAAAAAAAAGAAAAAAGAGATTGAATAAAAAAAGAGAGCCCGCTAAGTCAATAACTTGAAAGCAAGTGACTTAGGCAAAAATTAGGGCATCCCGCTGGACTCCAAAATAAAATTCAAAAGAATTTGTCCAGGCAAAAGTTAGGGAAACAAAAAAGCAGAAGCGAAAAGCGAGGATTACAAAACAAAGATCCTCATCAAAAGAATAAAGTCGTGTGATCAGACACCAAAATTGAAAGGTAGAGTAACCGCCATGTCTAGAAGGCATCATTAGTTCCTCAATCATCTCAAACACCTATTGAAGGATGAACGCTCGTATCGGGTTAAGTTGAATTTAGGACTGGAGAACATCACGAAGAATGGGTGGGTTAGGTTAGAATTTGAGCCTTAAATCCTTTCTTTCTAAAACCGTGAACCAGGCCGCGTTTCAACCCTTAAAAGACCTAATTGAAGCTGGGTTTATTTCAAGAGCATACTATACCAAGTTGCGTAAAACTGACTCCTAGATGTTTGCTTACCATTTATGTTGATATCGATATGACAAATAATTCAAACGCTGAATGTCACAATTTTGATCTTGATTTCGAAGCTAGCATAAGCATTGCATTAGGATTATCATCTTCAAAACAAATATCTTTTACTTGTGAACAAACACTTGACATCAAGGAAGATCAAACAATGAACAACTGCAGAAAGAGTTGATCGATTCTATGAGCCATTCACTTCAAAAGCTGATTACTCCAAGGGGCAAGTTGTATGAAGACTCTGTCAATTGAAGCGCCCATTCAAGCTTCCATCAATCTGGGGCAATCAAGTCGAGGAATCTCTCTTGGGTTCAACTAATCTGGAGCAGTTACGTCGAGATTCGACAAATCTCTCCAAGGACCCTTTGAGGAAGATTCCCTCATGGGTCGTGAAGCTTGGGGCACAATCTTCTGAGTCACATTGCCTCTCTCCGATCATAGGAGTTTATTTCTCCTGGAACTTCGGTCTCTCCCCAAGCACATGAGTTTATTTCTCATGAGAGTTGTTCCGTTCCCCCGACCTGGTCTCCTCTCCTGAAGTTCTCATCCTCAACATGGCGAATCGAGGGAATCTCCTCAAGCTCACCATCCCCAAGCAATTCAAGATATAGGGAAAGTCAGATGAAGTCACTTCCTCCCCAACAGAGCTACATTCCAACCCTCAAGGTAGTTGCCAATAATCTTTGGTACTGTAGGTTTTCCAACATCGATTCATATTGATAGCTCAAGACCACAAGCAACGGACCCCAATAATCATGCTAACGCCTTTATTTGGCACTTTGCATATAGAATCCATTGCATATAACATTGCATCTTCAAAAGCGTAGCATTTCCATTAAGGTGGATCATTACGCCATACAAAAATTCAAACATACATCAATGCATAAGCCAGTTTGTGTGTGCCCAAAAGGTACAAAGTAACATATATACCCTCAGAAGGAGTGTCGTCTTCTCTCTCTAGTGTGGATCAGACACAATGTCTTTCTTTGTCAGAATCGTTGTCTCCGAGGTTATTTCCCGCGTGCTGCGTGAAGATTAGAGTGCGAATGAGGGTGGGCATTCAACCCATCTCATTTTTCAACCGTTTGAATAACCATACTTGGTGTGTGGCAATTCGAATGATTGCCACTCTTGATGAGTTACACCCCGCCTTTGGCCTGAGGGATTAATGTAATTCTTATGCTCCGCCAGCATCAACATCTCCGTGATTCTTCACTGTTTACCGATGTCTTTTGATCGAGTCTAGTCGTCACTAGTCTCCGTGGTCCCTTCCCCCGTATGGGAAAACTTTTCAGATCCAACCCACGTGTTGTAAATCCGTTACCTTCCAACCTTCGAACAATTTCAAAGCCCAGTTCTCGCCCTGGCAAATCATTTTCAAGTCCAGTTCCCGTCCTGGTAATCATTTTCAAGTCCAGTTCCCGTCCTGGTAATCGTCTTTCAAAATCCAGTTCCCGTCCTGGTAATCATTCTTCAAAACCCAGTTCCCGTCCTGGTAATCATTTTCCAAATCCAGTTCCCGTCCTGGTAATCATCTTTCCAAATCCAGTTCCCGTCCTGGTAATCATTTTTCAAGCCCAATTCCCGCCTTGGCAAACTTTTTTCAAAGTCCAGTTCTCGCCCTGGCAAACTTTTTCAAAGTCCAGTTCTCGCCCTGGCAAATCATTTCTTTCATTTTCAGTCCTCGTCTGATATCCTATGGTGAAGTCAGTTCTCGCCTGACAACCACCATTCATCCATAATTTCTTACCGTAAAACCAATTCCCCATCCCCAGCAAATCATTATTCTCTTTTCCCATTCAACCATTATATACCATAAACCATTCCACCAACAAAAATTTCACTTTCCCCAGCAGATATCAAAACAAAAATACATAACACTTACACCATCTTCTTTTCAGGACAAATTTCTGGTACTTGGATATTTAATCTTCTTAAACCTCGAATGTTCGAAAGGCTAGCGCCAATCTCACCTTCAGGTTTAAGACGATTAAATAGGGGCAGCTGTCATACCCCAAATTTGTCCTACCCTTTAATTTCTAACTGGCTTAGACTTTGCATTCATGTACATACTTCATTAGGGCATTAACATAACATCATGCATCATTAATCAATAACTTGGCATTGGGATCAAGGAATGTTGAGATTATGGTTTATTTCCCCGTGCTTAAAGTTTAGTAAGGCTACTCCCGTTGTGTGTTGAATTTGAAGCAAGGTTGATCAAGCAATTATCATGTACCTCTCTTTCAATACTTGAGCTATTAATATGTTGGTCAGATGATTCTCGCGCAAGTAGTTATCTCTTTGTTGCTTGGTGATCAAAGGACTTTCATGGGATTGAGATGGATTCAAAGGTTGTTCATATAATCATTCATCTGGGTTCAGTTTGATTGTTCATCTAACAAAGATTGGTTTTGTTTTCTTATCTTACAATGCAAGATTTCGCATTAGATTTCACCCAAGGGTTTGAGTTGAACATGGAATGTTATTTGAAAACTGGTATTGAATCTTCGCTTTTAAGTTTGAAAGCCAATGGTAAAGACTTTTGATCAAAGTCGGTATGGAGTTTCGTGGTGGCTAATAGTTTATCTCGTTGATGCTCGTTTAAGTGTGATAAAATGGAGAAAAGTTGGAACTCACATCAAACTATAGAAAGGAAAGAAGATTCATTAGGATCTTGAAATGCAATATCAATTAGAACTTAAGATGTCCACAGTCATTTTTCGAGTTCATCGAATTCATTCAAAATTCACTACAAAAATCCAAGTTCATTCAAAAGCCCATTCAAACTCATTCAAGATTACAAAAATATTCAAGAGTTTCCATTCATTTACAAGAATCATGTCCATACAAAAACCCAATTCAAATTACAAAAGAATTACATCAAACAAATATTACTTCACACCCTTCAAGCCTTTCAAATTAATCCACAGTTTTACAATATTCAACCCTTCAAAAGTACAAGTCCATATAATCCCATGCCATAAGCTGCCACTTTAAACACCCTGCATAATTAGAACTTGCAGCATAAAACCAAGGTTTAACTCACAAGATAAAAAAATAACAGAGTTTTGAAAAGAAGCCACTTCTCATAAATTCTGGAGCCTTCATCATTGTTTCCATGTATCTACAATCTCCACAAACAAAGTGACCATGTGACCAGGTCAAGAAACTTCTTTGACTACCCATGTCATGCTATGTCCAAGCTCAAAGCAACCTGCATACATACATATGTGCAAAAGTTAAATACCACACAGCCATGAATTAGTACAAACCTGCAGAAAGGCCATTCCACATCAATTCAAGACATCAACATGGTACAAATACACATTCATACAATTCAAGCGAGGCATAACAGACATGGAGTAAGGTGCGGGGTGGTTTCGACGGCAATACAACAATTAAAATGACCATCCAATCTGCTACGCACAAGTCAGAATGAAGGCATCTATACAATCCACATCAAGGGCAGTAACAATGTAATCCATGTTTATGCAGTGCTACGCCAAACAAGTTCTCAACAAAAAGGGCTCAGGACTAAATGTCATCACCATGTCGGTTTCATGCTATTCATACATATATTCATTCACAAAAACCAGCCCTACAACCGACACGAAACGGTTCAAAAAAATAAGGAATAAAAAACAAGTCACGTGACAGTCATGAAAATCCAAGGCAGAAGGACATCAGCAGCAAGTGTTTGCATCTAACAGTCAATCAAAATCATAAACTCAGTTCAAAACACATACATACAGCCATGCATTACATCATTCAAACAGACCAACAACTTTCAACATTCATTCTCCTAACTAGCTTCTAATCAATCCATAACTAACTTCACATATAACAAACTTTTAAACCAAAACTAACTTCACTATAACAGAATCCACCACCTGTGATAATTAACCCTCACTAAACCTCCAAACATCCATAACAGAATTAACAACCTCCAACTGAATCAATAACTAACAAATAACAGAAAAAACAAACCCCTAACTTCCCTAACTAACTCCCAGATCCACCCTCCAATTCATAACAGAAAACTCTCATCCAATGGCTCACACTTCACTCTCCTCTAAATGACTCAACACTCCTCAACCTATATAAACAGAGCCTCACCCCAATTCTCAAACCTTCACGCCATTGTCACCTCTTCTCTTCCCACGCCACTTCCATCCATCTCTCATCACTCTCTCATTCTAACATCTTCTTCATCTTCTTCACACCTCACTCTTCATCATCTTTCTCTCCACCACCTTCACGCACCTCAACCACCACTTCATCACCATTATCCATCTTCAACACCTCCACCATTTCCTCCACCATAACCACCACACCTTCAATCATCATCTCTCAACTCTCAATCCTTCAAGCCTCACTGATTCTCAACACTCTACCCTAATCCCTCAGAACACATCGATACGACAACAAACTCGCACTCTCCCAATCTCACTCACCCTCACGCAATACTACAACAACACAGAAGAAACTGCACACGGAAAGAAGAAGAAGAAGAGCAAAACCGAATGAAAAGAAGTAACAGAATTACAAACCTGCAAATTCGCGCACCTCAATCTTCACATTCAACACTTCTCCAATCTTCATCGACCTCCAACAACATCAACATCATCGCCAAGAACGCTCTTCAATCTTCATTATCGTCATCAACAACTTCGTCAACACTAATCCGTTTCAACGCAACTTCGACGTTCAACGATATCATCATCATCGCACAACATCGTGAACGTACAGAAGACGAAGAAGAAGTAGAGTAGAAGAAGAAGTCGCGTGGAAGAAGAAGAAGCACTCATTTGTACTTTATTATCTCCCCTCTGTTTTTTTCCTGACGATCATCCCCGATTCGAGCTGCAGGTAAGTCCTCGAGCTTGTACGTTGATTGAATCCGTCTTGCGATTCTTCCTTCACTGCGTGATTGTTGTATTCGGTTTGAATCTTTCCCCCACGGTTGTGCCGCGAGATTTAGCTTCATCGTCATTTAATTTCATTTTTAGAGTGTTTAGGGTTTTAAAGTTTGGTAAGTTTAGAAGATAACAGAGAAATCGGAGAGGTGAGGGAGGGGAGAATGAGAGGTATCAGGTGTTTGTTTGGCTATGGTGAAGAGTCAGAGAAACGGCGCCGGAGAAGATAGGAATTCGGCCGCCGCAGTCGTGAGGAGTCTGAGACGAAGGAGAGGGAGTGAAACGAGAAGTCGAAGGGTCACATTTCAAGCCCTAAATCCCTTTTCTTCCTTTTTTTATTAATTATTTATTTCCTTTTATTTTTATTACAATATCATGATAATAAAAATCTGGATACAAAATTACACTTTGGGCCATCACACGAAAATTTCTGGTACACCCCTTGAAGGCCCATGCATCGTTTTTTTGCAAGCAAATATGAACAAAAATAAAACATGGATCATCAATTGCAATGGGCCATACGAAATCTGTTAGCTACACCCCCACTGGCACAAGCTCCTTTTTACATACTAGAAATCTGAACAACAAAAATAGTTTGCTGGGCCAACACCTTTGGGTCCAGCGTTTTGCTAATCACACCATTTGATTCAATTCTCACCCCCTGAGTCCATGTTATTCCTTATTAGAATTAGTTTTCTTTTCATAATAAATCCAATTAAAAACACTAATCTTCACTAGCATTTTTAGACTTCAATACTAATTTTTGTCATATAAAAAAATGATCAACAAAAATATTAGTTTAGGCTTTTATTTTAATTCTTTTGTTTGATTAGAATTCTTATTTCTTTCATAAAAATCAATGAAAAATAGTAATATTTTTAGTCTTTTGTGCTATATTTTGACTTGTTCTTTTTCATGCTATTTTCAATATTCTACTTAGCGCTTTATTTCCCATGTGTCTTTTATTCCTAACCTTAGGTAGAAACCATGATAACATTAGGTAGAAATTCCCTTCATACTTAGGATAGTTTCTTTTTCTTTTACAACCATAAAACATCTAATAAAAATACTTGAATAAATTCCCCATAAAAAATACTAAGAAAATACTTAAAAACATTAATAAAAAAGTGAAAATCTTAAAAAGGGAATGGAAGCTTGAACATCCCTTGCTTTAGGGAATGTTCGAGTGCTTGGATCTCCCTTGCTTTAGGGTTCCATTCGGGCGTAAGTTCCCACTTCTAAAAAACACAAACTATAGAGTAACTCGAGTTTCCCTTGCTTTAGGGATTTTCTCGAAACGCTCAAAGTCTCTCTCTCATCTCTTTCTCTTAAGGGCACCGTTATCTCCACTCCATTGCATCCTAGGCGATCCCTTATGCAAGAGTGCGAGCGTTAACGCCGCCCAACTAAAAAACACAAAAACAAACAAAACTATGGAGCCGAACTACGGCGCTCTGATTCCTGAAAAGGATACGTAGGCATCAAGTCGCGGGGCTTGAACGAGCACACTTGTAAATAATTCCTTCTTTTCCCCGTATTTCTTTTGCATGCATTCACATATAGGTAGACATAGACGCACCCTTTAGATAGAAACAAACATAGGTGGATACCATCGAGTACGATGGGCGCGAGGGGTGCTAGTACCTTCCCCTCGCGTAACCGACTCCCGTACCTTGATTCTCTGGTCGCAAGACCCTGTTCCTTCCTTTGTTAGGTTTTCTGATATTCCTTTCCCTTATGGGATAAATATATTGGTGGCGACTCTGTTCATTTTTCGCGAGCGTGCGACACATGTATAGTCAAAAAGTATTCCAAGATAGTGAATCTTAGGGATAGAAAAGATGCAAGTCAACTAATATTTACTTATTTTTTATGATGATAATAATTGAAATCATGAATCTGTTGAAGATAGCTCAAGCGGTCAAAGATGCACAAGATGGTTGATTAAACTATTCTCCCGAATCAAGCAAGACATATGTTTAAAGTCAACACTATAGTCCAATGAATCTCAAGTGAAGACTTAGGATCACTAATGGTTTAACCTTTCAAACTCTTATATGATGGTAAACTCAAGCCTCATCATTATGGCTAAATCACTCATACTACATTTTTTTAGAAGCCTTTCACTTTTTAAATTAAATCACCAAAAAATGGTATTGAGGCCTAGCCTGTTGATTAGGAGAGTGCTAAATTTATTAAAAGACTTTTCTAAATATCTAATTGAGTATATCTTTTTCCTAGTAGATTAGATGATTTTTAATATAGTTTATAATCGATTGGAATAATATCTCAATGATTGGTAATAACTCTAAATCAAAACCTTCCAATTTTGGCCTCAAACATTGATTATTTGAGGCGCCTAATCAATAAGCCTAATTAAATAAGGGAGTTACTTGGCCCATGGAATGTTTCCAAACTTACACCATGCCTTAACCTATAGATAGATATCTTCTCCATCAGTTTTTCACATCCAAAAAACGTGAAAAAATCACTTTTTATCTCTCTCATCACCTCTCTAAATACCTCAAGCCTCATTTAGAAGACTATGGATTACAGGGTGATGATAAAATCAAAGATAATTATACCAAGACTTGAAGCTTTAAAGTTGTGAAAGAGTGGAAGTATGAAAGTTCGCATGGGCGTGTCCGTCTGAGTGACCAGTGTTTTTTAAACACAAGGGTATTTTCTTTAAAGATTATGGCTAAACAACACACACAAACTAATTTTTTTTAGAAACCTCTCATATTTTAATTAAATTACCAAAAAAATGTTTTTGAGGCCTAGCCAGATGATTAGGAGAGTGTTTGATTGATTAAAAGACTTTTTCTAACTGAATAATCAATTAGATATTTTTCCTAATCGATTAGATCATGCTTGGTTGAATCTAAAATTGATTGGGACAGTCTCTTAATGATTGGTATATATATATATATATATATATATATATATATATATATATATATATATATATATATATATATATATATATATATATATATATATATATATATATATATATATATATATATATATATATCAAAACCTTCAATTTGTGGCATTAACAATCGAAGTGTTTTTTAAACACAATGGGTATTTTCTTTAAAGATTATGGCTAAACAACACACACAAACTAAAAACTTTTGAGAAACCTCTCATATTTTAATTAAATTACCAAAAAAATGTTTTTGAGGCCTAGCCAGATGATTAGGAGAGTGTTTGATTGATTAAAATACTTTTTCTAACTGAATAATCAATTAAATATTTTTCCTAATCGATTAAATCATGCTTGGTTGAATCTAAAATTGATTGGGACAGTCTCTTAATGATTGGTAACATATATATATATATATATATATATATATATATATATATATATATATATATATATATATATATATTTATATATATATATATATATATATATCAAACCTTCAATTTGTGGCATTAACAATCGATTATTTAGGTTGTCAAATTAATTAGAGCATTAATTTAGCCCATGGATTATTTCCAAATTTATACCACACATTGTCCTATAAATAAAGAGCTTATGTATCACATTTTTCACATCCACCAAATAGGTAAAAAAAAAACTCACTTTTTATTTCTCTCGTCATCTCTCTAAATATCTCATTTTCTCACATATTTTAGCTATAGTGCTTCAAAATTGTTCTTGAGTATAAGTGAGGATATTTTTTTTGGATGAGGGCAAAGTTGTAACTTTATCAAGAGTGAATTTCTCTCTTGTGTAAATAATTTTTCTACAAGTCGTCATTTTGGTTACGAGTTAAACTAGTTAAAAAGCTCTTTTATTTTTGGGAGATTGTCTCAGGAGGTCTATGTTGGGTTCATGAGCTTCGCCTCTGAGAAAAAGCTCTCTTTTGGTCAACTAGTGAAAATCTCCACAACGGTTCTTAAGCTTAGCATGGTTAAAAGATTTATTGAATCAAGTCAGCTTGTGTAAATCTCGGTTCGGTTTGGAGGATAGTCTACTCAAAACTCTATCTTGGTTCGAGATCATCCCGTGAAAAATTTATGTTTGGTTTGGAGACTAACAGCTTTAAGTCTTTTTTTCGTTGTTTGATTAGAAGTTATCCTAAAAAGTTCATTTCCTAATATAAGGGGGGTTCGTGGGCACATCCTTATAAAAGCTCTCAAGTTTAGTGGATATTATCAAGATTAATTTTATGGGATATTATTAGGCCATCTTGCTCTGTCTCTCATCCTTGTTGGAAGTGGCTAACTCAATTGAGGGGTTGAATAGAGAGTCTGTGACAGTAGATGATTGATTAGTAGTAGTGGTTGTAAATGGTTGTCTTTGGCTGCCTCCGTTGACGTAGGGATGAAAAGAGGCTGAGGAACTTAGGAAGAAATAATGGCCCCCTAGCCGTCTTTCTCTCGTAAAGACTCCTGATGGATGCCATTGTTCATGTAAAAAGAGTAAGTTGATTAGCCATCACCAACTATCCAAAAATACCAAAGGAAATATAAAGAAAATTTCCCACATTTTGCCAAAAAGTTCTATCCCCTCTTCAACGCTAGAAGAATCCAATATAGCTCGAGAATTAATTAGTCATCTATGCTGCTTGAAAACCCTACTTCTCAGGGACCCTAACCCTCCCTGAAACCTAGGTGTTCCTAAAAGGAAACCATGTCCTCCTTTATTGATTCCTCTTTCGGGATCAGTTTCTCATCGGCGATAGCAAAACTAAGAGAGTCTCCTTCGAAATGGATACATTAATCATATCTTTGCACTTGGAGGATAAGGAGGAAAAATCACCAACAGGAGCGGTAAACCCATCGCAAACTTTATAAAAGACGGAGTGATCCCTTGGAGTCAATGGGGGTCATAAGCATATAATGGTCCCATCAGACCTTTCCAGCTCTCCATATAGACGTTGAACATCTTGGTAGACTTATGGAGAGAAATAATTCCCTTCTTGCGAAAATATTCCTTTGAAGTGTAGGACATAGAGAATAAATTGAAGAAAATTCTAATGGACGAACCAGTCTCCTAATACATGCACCAATATTGAAACATCTTGGCAAAGGCTCAGGCAGAGGGAAGGAGCTGAGAAGGAGAAATATCCAGATGGCTCAATAATTCCACTTCGAACCCGATAAAGGGCAACCGACATTTCATCTAAGTTAAGAAACACTAGTAGAAAGGGATTAAACACCTATCATAAAGAATACAAATCCTTTTGCCATCATCGATGTGGGAAACAGACCAATCCGAAGAAGTTACAACTTGTATATGGGCTTCCTTCACCGTTTTCACATAGTTTAAAATAGAAGTGGTTCCCATTAGCTTAGGATCCACCCAATGATAGACTCCAGCATCTAGCGGTGACACCAAATATTAATGGTCCTGCCTCACCATGTCTTCCAAACGGCTAGGTAAGAGATAATGTTGGTCAGAAACTAGGTTATTATTCCTAAAGATGAGGTGGTCTATAATTTCTTCATCAGTTGGATTTTGACCCCATGTCGCCCTGAAAAAGTCAGCAAAGTAGAGTTATTCGCTCATTTTAGGATGCAATGGCCGCTTTCAGTTTATTGTAGGCTTTGAGTGAGGAAGCAAGGGGCGACCACTTCCACGTAAGCTGGAGTACGAGAATACCCATCTACATTCCCATCATAAGGGATAAGAGGATCGTCCCCACTATCAACCAAACATTCCCTAGATCCAAAACTATCACTTAAAACAACAACATTGGGGATGAGACCATTTATTTCTAGAGGTTCATCATAAGGATATTAGGATTTCCGTAAATGGCTGATACGGTAGAGTCACCTCCATCAACTTCATTAATGTTTTCATGTACACCCTTATACAATCCATGAAAAAATATAAAGGGGGTAAAATAGCAAAAGAGAAAGGGTTAGAAGACGATACTCGGGTAAGACGATGAAGTTGAAGAGACTAGTTAAAGCATGGAAAGGTTGACAATGTGAGAACCTTATTAAGAAAGAAAGATAGCTGAAAGAAAAGATCACAAAAATGTGAGAAATGAAAGAAAAATATGTCCCAATAATAATAAGGTCAAGTGCGAGAAAGAGCAAAAGTTTCCTGAAGTGCCAAACTGGCCCTTATATAAGAAATGAGATCAGCAAATTAACGCCACAATATGAAGGAAAATGGAAGGCAAATAATCAATGATCCTGATGATGTCTCGAAAATATAAGTACACTCGATTGCACTCGAATATCTTAAGTAGGAGCGTCACACCCTAACTTATGTACCTTGAACCACTCGTAAAATAACTTGTGAAACGTCTCAATGATTGGATAGGAATTTAATGAAGTTGTACCCAGATCTTTTCCACTTCTTTACACAGAATCATGACCAAGATATGCCTGATCCAACTCTTAGAATACTTCCCATGCACCACAACATGGAAAGCCTTGGGAGAAAATGTTATGCGTTAGCCTCAAGCTCAAGACCAGGAAGGCTCAATTTCAACCACCATACAAATACCACCATTTTGCGCAGAAACGTGTATGGTTTCAATCCATAACTAACTTCATCTACATAGTTAAAAGACCAATTTAGACGTTGAAGTGATAACCTTACATATCCATCACATGTTGTCGTATCTAAATAACACAAACAACCTAAACCCGCACCAGAGCAACGTGTGTCACATCACCTTGAAGACCTTGAAGACTAAGGGTTGATTAATAATTAGCTCTTTCTGTTTGGAATCAAAATCAACCTATTTTCACAAACATTGAATAAGTTAAATTTTATTAATTAACTCATTCTTAGATGCTTTCATAAATTGTCCATTAAATTCGGTGAGTTTTAGTTCCATGTCTAAAGAAATAAAATTCTTAATTAATATTTATGATAGATAATGATAGCCAGAAAAATTATTCATTTTAAATTAATTGTTAAATATATATATGATTAAATATGACTACAAACAATTGATCACGTAGATGAATGCACAAATCCAATTACAAAAAGGTATGTAGTTTATCTCATTGTTGGTTGATAATAAATTAATATCAAACCAGTAACGATACCCTTTTTTTTTTAATTTCTTAATTTTGTGAAAACAGTGAAGATTGCAAAAACATAATCTTATAAACCGATTTTTTACTAATAGAGATTAATAAAAAAATCAAATTTTTTCGACAATTTGAGCTATCCATTACATACAAAACTCAATAGTGCTAGTCATGACGAGGTATATTAGAAAGAATTGATGTTCCACGTTGTTTAATAATAGAGATTAATAAAAAATTATATAGAGTGAAATCTCTCATGTTATATGGGAATAGGTTAAACTAAACTCTAATTCAGATATAATATTAAAATCATCATGAGTTATCTACCATTTATGTGCATGCACCAAATTCATTATTGTCGAATGTGGGGGTGTATTGACAAAATTTCTAATCCCACCTTAGTTAGACCTAGATTGATTAGTCTTCTATAAATGAGATAAATTAAATTTAGTAAAAGTCTTTGATAGAAAGAAGATTCAGCAACTATAATATCTAGATCTAGGGTTACCAAGAACAAACTTAAAACAAAATTTCAACAACAATAAAGAAGAAGGTTTATGATAATTCTCTAACTTTCATTCCATAGCAGAAACCAATAAATACAAGAAAAGGTTTGAACCTTAGTGGGTAACTTAAGCGAAATGGGCTAGGCCCAACAATTATTAAAACATAAAAAGCATAAAATAAACCCATTATTTTGTAACAAATCCTTGTAGCCATTTTGGTTTTAGTTTAATTATGTTGGGCCTAGCATCAATACTATCCAGCCCAGAAGCAACCTTGTCCTCAAGGTTGGGTGTAAGGAGATCTACATAATTTTTAAAAGCTTTGGCCCAATTTGGTGGCCCACTCGTACCGCCCTTATGTAAAATAGGGTTTCCATGCGGTACAGCTGTAAAAGGGAGAGGATTAGTGGGAAACAGCTGTATTGGCAAGTGGCGAGGCGTGTCCAGCTTTCCAACTGGCTGTGTCTTGGGAACTACAGCATCACGTGGGGAAACGGCTCTTTCTGTGAAGGGCTGAGATTGGTTTGAAAGAGAATCCAATGTAATCAGCGGTGTGGATAGAGTTCCAGCATTGGGAAACGAAATTTGATCACGTGAAGTAAGGTCCTTGGGTGAAACAATTATCTCATTACTAGATTGCAAGTGTACTTTATTTTTCACTTCAGAATCCACTTTGCTCTTTCCATTCTCTCTGTACTTTGAAACACTTAGGGAACTTTCTTCTCCCCTCTCTCCATTCTCACCTTCAGATCGCCATAGCCCAGAGTTGTAAAACTCCAAGTTAGAAGATGTATGCGACGTACTCCCCTTGTTCTTGTCACTCAGTTCTTTTGGTGTTTCAGTGGTGTGTTGTTTGTCAAAGACTAACTGTTGGTGTGTTGTTTGCAGGTTAGATGAAGGATCGTCCGGCGGTGGCTCGAATTCCACTGGAATGGTGGAAGCAGAAGGTAGTGTTTCCTCTCCATTAAAAGCTCGCAACTGAGGGATGTGGAACATCGGGTGGATTTTGGATGATGTCGGAAGATCCAAACGGTAAGCCACCGTTCCGATTCGTTGGAGGATTTTGAATGGACCGAAATATCATTTAGCCAACTTCAGAGATGAGCGACGTTGGACGGAAATCTACTGGTATGGTTGAAGCTTGAGCAAGACGAGATCACCCTCTTGAAAGGTACAGTCCCTTCGGTTCTTGTTACTTTGAATCTCCATAAGTTTTCTGCTTCTTTTCAAATTTTGTTGGAGTGTTTGTAAAAGTTCTTCTCTTTGATGCAAGGTATTGTCCAAATCTGTCAGGTGTGTGGATCAGCTGAGTATGGCGGAAAAGACGGAGGGGAACGTCCATATAGGGCTTCAAAAGGCGACATTTTTATGGCCGAATGGTGGTTTGTGTTATGCTAGAACTCAACCAAGTGTAAGTAGTTGAACCATTTTTTTGGATTCTCACTTGTAAAGCAACGTAAGTAAGTCTCTAAACAGCGATTTGTAACTTCTGTTTGACCGTCTGATTCAGGATTATAAGCAGAGCTATATTTCAAAGTTGCTCCTTGTGCGCAAAATAGTTCTTTCCAAAAGGTGCTGAGAAACAGAGGGTCGCGATCGAAGACGATAGACTCTGGGACTCCGTGTAGGTGGCATATCTCCACTAAAAAACGAAGGGCGAGATCTTTGGCAGAAAACTTAGAAGGCAGCGCAATGAAATAAGAGTACTTAGTTAGCCGATCGCAGATGACCCAAATCACCGTGTGGCCATGAGAGTTAGGTAAGTGGGTTATAAAGTCAATACTTAAGTCATTCCATACTTTAGTAGGAGTTGGTAGTGGTTGCAGGAGACCCTTCTTCTTTGTAGTCATGTATTTGCTTTACTGACAGATGGTGCAGGCTTTAATGAACTGTTTTATGTCGTTGTATATTCCAGGCCACAGGAAGGAAGAAGCTAACCTAGCCAACGTTGGTTGCAAACCTGAATGACCACCATCTGGTGTGCAATGGTACTCTGTAATGGTTTGATGTCGCAGCCCTTGATTCTCAGGTATAAAAATTCGTTCTTTGAAGTAAACGAGTCCTTCTTTGATCTGGAGCTTATTCTGTGGTGATGGATTTGTTTGAATCTTAGTCTGAAGTTGTCTTCCTATAGAATTTGACTTATAATATTCTTTCAACTGTTTGATGAGGAGAGGAACCGGAGATGATATGGATAGCAAGAGAGCATCATCACCGTGCGTGAGACGACTCAAAGCATCAGTCACTTGATTTGCCTTACCAGGTTTGTAGTGAATATCAAACTCAAAACCTTGTAGTTTAGCAGCCCACTTCTGCTGTTCTGGTGTCTGTATAGTTTGAACTAGGAGATTCTTTAGGCTCTTTTGATCTGTAAAAATATGAAAGTGTCTCCCTATTAAGTATTGTCTCCATTTTTTTTACAGCTTCTGTAATGGCAAACATCTCGCGAATATAGACTGAGGATGCTTGAAGTCTGTTACAAAGTTTCTTGCTGAAAAAGGTGATTGGGTGTCCTTCTTGGGAGAGAACTGCGCCTGCTGCAACTCCATAAGCATCTGTTTCCAGCACGAAGGGTTTGGAGAAATCAGGAAGAAAAAGAACAGGAGTTTCCGTCATTTTTTTCTTTAGAGTTGTAAAAGTTGAGTCAGCTTCTGTTGTCCATTGTAATTTAGTGAAATGTAATAAATCAGTGATTGGAGCGGCGAGAGAGGCGTAGTGACGCACGAATATTCTATAAAAGCCGGTGAGCCCTAAAAACCCTTGAGTGTCGTGAGTGAACGTGGTTTCAGCCAATCTAGAATAGATGTTATCTTTGCTGGATCTGGGGTTACACCATCTTTTGAAATAATGTGACCTAAGTAATCAACACTAGGAACAGCAAATACACACTTGGATAACTTGGCATAAAATTGGTTAGATAAAAGTAAGTCTAAAACAAACTCTAAATGATGTGCATGATCAGAAATTGATGAACTATAAATTAATATATCGTCAAAGAAAACTAAAACAAACCTTCACAAATATGGTCGAAGCAAATAATTCATGGCCAATTGAAAAGAACTAGGAGCATTAGTTAAGCCAAATGGCATAACCAAAAACTCACAGTGTCCATCAAAGGTTCTGAATGCTGTCTTATGAGTGTCCTTTGGTGTTACCCTAATCTGGTGGTAACCAGATTGTAAATCAATCTTAGAGAAAATAGTTGTCGAACCTAATTCATCAAAGAGTTCATCTATAGTGGGTATAGGGAAACGGTGCCGAACAGTAGCAGCATTAAGAGCTCCATAGTCAACACAAAAATGCCATGTTCCGTCTTTTTTTCTAACCAACAAAACTGGGGATGAGTATGGGTTGTTACTGGGTTTTATAATTCCTTCATGTAACATTTCTTGGATAAGGTTGGTCATAGCATCTTTTTGTGAATGAGGGTAACGATATGGTTTAACATTGATTGGGGGTATGTTGGGCATGATTGTGATATGGTGGTCATGGGGTCTAGGTGGAGGTAAACCCTTAGGTTTGGTAAAAATGGTTGAGTGGGATTTGATAATATTGGAAATATTTGGGGGAAGTGTGTTGGGAAGCGAATCCAGCAAGTTAGGTCTAGTGGGGTGTACGGTAGCATCTTCATCATTAGATGTTTGACAAAGAAGCAAGTGGATGGATGCAATTGAATCAGTTTGGAGGATATGACAGAAATTATTGTAAGAAGATGGTGAAATGAGGGTTTGGTTATCACCTGTTATAGTGATCTCGTTGTTGTTGTAAGTGAAGGAGATCTTGGATATCGAAAAATCTGCCATAAGGGGTCCTAGAGTTCTTAACCATTCCATACCTAAAACCACATCTGCTCCTTCGATTGGCAACAAGTGAAAAGGAATCAAAAAGGAGCTATTTTGAAGCTTGATGGGAACCTTTGGGCATACACCTGAACATGATAGCTTAGATCCATTTCCCACCATAACAGAAAAATTTGGGATTGGTTGTGTTGGGAGTTTTAGATGTTGGGCAATACGCAGTTGTAAAATATTATGGGTGCTACCTGTATCAATTAGCACAGCAATCGAGAGACCCTTGATGGAGCCATTAAATTTCAATGTCTTTGGAGAAAAGTATCCATTGGCTGCTTGAGGTGAAAGTTGGAAATAGGTGTCATTAATTTCGGGATTGGGAGGAATAAGGTCACTATTGCCTACCAAATCAGATGTGTCAGCCTTGTCATCCTTAATTAGCAAAAGAAATTTACCTGCTGTGCATTTATGGCCAGGAATAAATTTTTCGTCACAATTGAATCATAATCCTTGGGCACGCCTTTCTTGTAGTTGGGCATTAGATAATCGGCGGACTGGTAGTTTGGGGGGTTGGGTTGGAATTAAGGGTTTGGTGATTGATGATGGAGTTGTATTTGAAACTGGTGGGGTGGGTTTGGGAATCTGTGCATAAAGAGGTTTGGTGAATTTGGGCTTAGAATCACGGATTTTGGATTCAATTAACTTGTCCAGCCCAATAGCTTGAGAAATGGAAACGGGTTTGTGAATAGCAATCTCGTTCTGAATTTCCGGTAATAAACCTGAAATAAAATAATTTAGGATGGCATCTCTTGAGAGCCCAACAACTTGATTTTCGAGTTTTTCAAACTGAGCTTGATATTCCACAACCGAATGAGTTTGTTTCAATTTGAACAATTCTGCTTGATGGTTGGCATATGTGGAAGGACTAAATCATAATTCCAACGCTTTTGTAAAAGAATTCCAATCCCTTAATTCATGATTATGATGCATCCATTTGAACCACGCAAGGGCTTCGCCTTTCATGTAAAAGAACATCATGGGTAAACGGTTTTCCACGGGTAGGTTGTAGAAAGAAAAAATTGATTCGCTTGGAACAACCATTCTAAGGGGTTAGAACCGTCGAACATCGCAAGTTCTAGTTTGGGAGTTCTGAATGGGGGAAGAGGAGAGGTTTGATGGTGTTGAGGGAAGGATAATTGGGAAAATTAAAGGATGGATAACGGTTGAGTTATAGTAAAAATTGGTTGGGGTGTATAATAGATGGGGTCCATGTAAAGTTGTGTAGGGAAGAGCCTTTGGGATGCTGTACGGAAGGATTGGGGGTTGGGTAGTGGTAGGATGGTTGAAAGGTTTGTGGAAAGTGAGGGAATGGTAGTATAGGGCCGTTTAAAGCTTGGTGAAGCAAGTGGTGTGTGTAAATTAGGGATAGCTGATGGAAAGTTGGTAGTTATAGGGAACAAGGGAGGATTTTGGGAGATACCTGATGAGCTGGCGGAGTGAACAGTGCCGCCGTGAACAGTAGTCGCGAAGCCAACGGTAGGTGAGTGAACAGTACCGACGTGAATAGTAGATCCTGGATGTTTTTCAGCTTGAGATGCTAGCTTTGTAAGCAAACCCATGATATTGTCATATCTAGAATCTGAAACATGTTTTTCATTGTCCATCCTAGAATGCAACAGCTCCATTTCAGATTGGGTTTTGAGAAATCTCTCATGCATTTGCATTTGTGTCTCTTGCATAGCATTGTCAAGGTGAAGGTGAGCTGTTTGGACAACTTACTCAACAATATCTTTAAGGCTATGTTTGGGAGTTTGGAGGGAAGGGGAAAGCTTCCAAAAATAAAATTTTAAAAAAATATAGAAAAATATTTAACATTTTTTGAAAAAATGATTTTGTTAAGAATGATAAAATAGTCATTATCATTACAAAAATTTTAATTCTCAGAATACTATAACAACCTAAAAGATATTCGAAAAATTTATGTAAGCCCTACAAAACCCTTCAAAACCCTCCTTCAATACAATTTTTTAGTTTCCCCATTTTATGAGATTTTTGGTGTTATGAATAAACTCAAACCCTCCTACCCAAAATCTTTTTATCCTTTTCACCCAATTCTTCTTATTTTTCAAAGTCTTCCCCTCCCTTCCCCTCCAAACTCCCAAACATAGCCTTAGGGTTAGGGGGTTTGGGAGGTGCCATGAGTGCAAAATGAAAGCACCAATTTGATAGAAAGAAGATTCAACAACTATAATATCTAGATCTAGGGTTACCAAGAACAAACTTAAAAGAAAATTGCAACAACAAAAAAGAAGAAGGTTTATGATAATTCTCTAACTTTCATTCCATAGGCAGCAGCCATTAAATACAAGAAAAAGGTTTGAACCCTAGTGGATTACTTAAGCGAAATGGGCTAGGCCCAACAATTAATAAAACATAAAAAACATAAAATAAACCCATTATTTTGTAACAAATCCTTGTAGCCATTTGGGTTTTAGTTTAATTCTGTTGGGCCTAGCATCAGTCTTGTGATGTACCAAATTATGCTATTTCTGGTTTGAATCAACATCAAGCTCATTTTACAAACATTGAATAAGTTAATTTTCATTAAATTAATATATGAACACAATATTCAGTCAAGACTCGTGCCAACCCTTATTTGTCGTTATTAATCATGGAAATTTTAAGGTGAGAATGTCAATTTTAAATGCTTACATAAATTCTCCACTAAACTCGGACAGCTTTAGTTCCATGCCTCAAGAAATGAAATCCTTAGTCAATATCTATGTTACTGTAGTTAACTATAGCCAGAAAAACATCAAAACAAAAAATAACTATAGCCAGAAAAATTATTCATTTAATTTACGTGTAAGAATTAGGTGATTAAATATGGTCATGATCAATTGCCATTGCGTGCATACTAATACTACTTGAGTTATGACCACAGACAATTGGTGGATGAGAAGACGGTAAGGATTTGACCCATTGATCAAGTTGAAAAGTATAATAATTTGTTGATTATTGATAAAAGAAATTTTTGTATTGTGATAGTTGCATTGCAGTTGTAAGATTAAAAGGAATAATTGTTCCTTTTGTAACGAAATAATTTTTAAAAGATTTTACAATTAAAGATATTATTGAATTGAATTATGTATTAGATAGGTATATAACTATTGCAGAAATTATTTAAAACAGTGGCGGAGTTAAGAATTTTAGACAGACTTGACAAAAATTTTATATTGTTGGTTATTTATTTGTTTTACTTTTTACACCCTATTTTTATTAATTTTGCCGTTAATTTTATCTTTAATTTTGTCTAAAAATTGATTATTAAATTGAAGGGAGTACAAAAAAATAAAAATTGAGTCCGGGTGCATGCCCGAGCTAGCTGAGCCTTGAAAGTTGAAACGACCCCTAGTTTAAAAATATATTACACCTTTGTATATGATATGAATATTATTCTTAAATATGGTATAGATACCACTGGATCTGTAGTTAGCATATTTTTTCGATTTTTTTTTAGAGAGATGATTTTTCAAAGAATAATTATTCGAAAGTGGTAAAAGTATTCTAGAATTTGATGACCAAAAAGAGGAGAAAGGGCTCAGATAACTCAACGAGCAGATGAGAGAAAACATAGAAACTTAAATGTTAGATGTAAATATAGAGTTGAGCAAAGTTCT
The DNA here is from genome assembly GCF_029867415.1 of Vicia villosa. Taxonomy (NCBI): domain Eukaryota; kingdom Viridiplantae; phylum Streptophyta; class Magnoliopsida; order Fabales; family Fabaceae; genus Vicia; species Vicia villosa. The sequence goes on from NC_081182.1 coordinate 104,532,276, forward strand.
TTATGTATAACAAAAAATTAAGTTTTAGTCTGTGAGTGGACGATTTTGATCATTATGAAATAAATGGTTAGATGAATCAACAAAAGGGAGGATGGGAAACATAGAGATTGTAGGTAGACATGACTAAAACTCACAAAAGACGAAAGTTTATTTTCTCTATAAAGGAAGTTTTTTTTCATGTACCAATTTTTTTTTTTTAACATCAAGCCACACTGCGGAAGCTGCCCGTGTGATATTAGATTTTTGCAAGCACTTAACTCATTTGCTAAAGTCTATACTTCTTGGAGAGGACTACCTACACCCTATAGATGCTTCTAAACTGTGTAAGTTCCTATTAGTACGACTGTTTGACTCTTTTTTTTCAATTCACACCCATAAATATACTTTAGTTTTAAAAAAAAAAGAACTTCAATAGTTATCTTCTTATTTGAATCTTTGATGAGTAAGAAACAAATTCAAGTATAATTATTGTGGTCTTGAACTCTATTTCCCAATCAAACTCACATACAATTTTTTTATTAAGGTGTACTCTTAAACCAAACTTTGTACTTTAATGACCCTGCACATTTATCCTATTATAGTGAATGCTCTAGTAATTTTTTCTGAGAGTTTATAGGGAGCGACCGCACTACCAACAGCACATAGATGAGTCTGATAAGAGTGCATGATCAGTGCATTTTGATGCACATTCTTTTATGTTTGTACTTAGGTATTTCTATGGTTTGGTTTTTTTATTTTTCTATTTTATTATGTTTTTATATTTTTATTTATTTTTATTGTTATTTGATTTTCGTATTTATTTTTCAGCTTTAGTAGTCTGCACGGAAACGATCATAATTGGAGTTCTAGGAGTCCGATTGAGGCGTTCTAATAATCGACGGAAAGCTAAGAGAAAGAGCTACAATTCTTATGTTGGAGTCGAAGTCAGAATCGGACTGTAGAAGGGCCATAAAATTCGTTGAAGTTGCAGCACTAGTTTTAGTTAAGTTTCGGGTCAATTAGTTTTGGGCCTGGGTCGTATGTTTGACCCAGTTGGATTGTAAAACGGGTCGTTCTCTTTCCCCTTAGGGTAGCAGCCGCGACACTGTTCATCCATCTTCCATTCACGAAAAAAACAAAGCTTGTACGAATTGATCCATGGCGAACTAATCCTTTCGAGTTAATCTTCCGTATTCAGGTTCCAAAAACTATGAGATTATTATAATTTTGCAATAAAATTTCCTTCAATTATATATGTTGTTTATCTTTTGCTTAATTTGATATTCATAATATATATTGTTTGGTTCGATTGATTATGTTTTCCAATTTATTTGCGTTTTATCGTTGCTTAATCGTTAATTCGCTGTATACTTAACCGAATGCTTAATTCGGCAAACGGGAAATATAATTGGTATAATATTGTTGCGCTTGTTGATCATATTATAATCGAACGGGAACGAAATCCGCTTAGGATAGTGAAATTATAGTAGTCGATGATTAGTAGGAACCGAATCGGTAGATTGACTTATTTCATAATCACTTATTTCAAAACAGCTTATTTTCATAATCACTTTTGATAATCTTTTTTTCGACCAAACCAACCCCCCCCCCTTTAATCGATTTAGCTTTTAGTTAATAAAATCAAGAATCCTTGCGATACGACTCGAGCCATTGTCGCTGTACTACGTTTTACAAAATACTCGTTTTTGACCCGCGCGCGACAGCGGATCAAATTGGCGCCGTTGCCGGGGATTCTTGTTATTATTAATCGTTTTTAGAGTCTTAGGTGTAGTGTTTGTGCGTTTTGGCCATAGGTTCCTCGCGGTTTCTGCCATAACGCCTCTAGAGTCGAAAAATCGGTTTTTGGGAAAATTTCACCGTTTCGAAAATCTGTCCCGAAAATTTCACCGTTTCAAATCGCGAAAAAAGCCTTTTTACTATTTTTAATGATTTATTTTCTGTTTTCATAGAGTCGAAAAATTCCGAAAAAAATATCAAAATTTTATTTTTACGTCATTAGATTATTTTCGGTGTCAGTTTATTTTTTTTGAATTGTTTTTAATCGATTTGCTTCATTGTGTTGTTTTAGGGACATAGTTGGCATTTTCACGATTGTTGCTGCATTGCTGTGCACTAGTCCTGGCTACTAGGTCTTCCTGTCCTGAACTTGTTGCTTTTGATCCTGAGGTAGAGAGAACCTTGCACACACTTCGTAGAGTAGGCCAGGCTGGCAATAGTTCACCTTCACCGACCATAGCTGAGTCTGATTCTGAGTCTGACTATTTGCATAACTTGTTTGATTCTGATTCTGAATTTGCTTTTGAAATGGCTGAAAATAGAACTCTAAGGCAACTTGCAGCCCCTGATGTGAATTATAATGGCTTGTGTATTGAATATGATGCTGTTGCTGTTCCTTTTGAATTAAAATTGGGTTTAATACACTTGTTGCCAAAGTTTAATGGTCTTGCAGGTGAGGATCCACACAAACATTTGAAGGAATTCCAGGTGGTGTGTTCTACACCATTGAAGCCTGAAGGGATCACTGAAGATCATATCAAACTTCGTGCTTTTCCTTTTTCTTTGCAGGGTGCAACGAAGGACTGGATATATGATCTCGAACCGAATTCAATCACAAGCTGGAATGCTCTGAAGAGAGTGTTCTTGGAGCGATATTTTCCTGCATCTAGAGCTGCTTCAATCCGAAAAGAGATTTGTGGTATTAGACAAGATAACGAGTCATTGGCTGAGTACTGGGATAGGTTCAAGAAGTTGGTTTCAAGCTGCCCTCAACATCAGATTACCGAACAACTTCTCATTCAGTACTTCTATGAGGGGTTGTTACCTATGGATACAAACATTCTTGATGCTGCTAGTGGTGGAGCACTTGTTGACAAAACTCCAGCTGCTGTCAGGGCCCTCATTGAAAACATGTCCTTAAATTCCCAGCAGTTCACCACTCGAACCAATTCTGTCCAAACCAAGGGTGTACATCAAATTCAAGGTTCCTCGAATAGAGCTTTAGAAACCAGACTTGATGAGCTGACCGCTTTAGTCAAACAACTTGCAGTAGCAAAACCTCAAACAGCAACTGTATGTGGCATTTGTACAGCTCATGATCATCCCACTGATACTTGTCCTCTTCTGAAAGATGATACTGTTACCGAGCTGCCTCAAGCTTATGCAGCCAACCTTTACAACCAGAACAGGTACAACAACACCCCTGACTTGTCCACCAACAAATATCATCCCAATTGGAGGAATCATCCCAACCTTCGATATGGAAATCAGCAGCCCTCACAACAACAACTCACCGTTCCATTACCCCAACCACATCACACCCCTCCAGCTACTACTTCCGGACCATCCTTGGAAGATCTTGTTAAACAAATGGCCGTGAACAACCTTCAGTTTCAACAAAGAACCGACACTAGCATTCAGACCTAGACCACACAGATGGGACAGCTTGCTACTCAAATAAATAATATGAAAGCTCAAGGTTCGAACCAACTTCTAGCACAAACTGTTGTCAATCCGAATGATAATGCTAATGTGAGCGCTATTTCTTTGAGATCCAGAAAGGTTACAGAACTAGCCCCTGAAAAAAATAAAAAAATCATTGAGGTAACTTCTGAACTTTCTTCTTCTGAACCTCCTCCAGCTGAGCTTTCTTCTCCTTCTTCTGTTGTGGTCGGAACTGAAAAAAATAAAGAAAAAGAGTATGTGCCACCAGTCCCTTTCCCACATAGAGTTCTGAAAAATAAAAGAATTGAGGAAGGAGACAAAGAAAAAGAAATTCTGGATATGTTCAGGAAGGTAGCGGTAAACATTCCGCTTCTTGATGTCATTAAGCAAGTTCCAAGGTATGCAAAGTTTCTGAAGGATCTGTGTACAAACAAGAGAAAAGTGAAAGGAAGTGATAGAGTCAACTTGGGAAGAAGCATCTCTGCTTTCATTCAACCCGAGCAAAGTGTTTCAGCCATCTCTCAGGTCTTGCCACAAAAGTGCAAGGACCCGGGAACTTTTACTATTCCTTGTACCATCGGGGATAAGAAATTTGATAATTGTTTGCTTGATTTAGGAGCGGGCATTAATGTTATGCCTACTTCTATTTATAATAACCTTTTCCTTGGTCCCATGCAGCATACAGGTTTAATCGTTCAACTGACGAACAGGAGCAATGCACGTCCCACCGGCATAGTGGAAGACGTCCTCGTTCAAGTTAACGATTTAATTTTTCCTGCAGATTTTTACATTCTGGACATGGAAGGAGAAACTAAGTCAAGCAGAGCTCCCATCATCTTAGGCAGACTGTTCATGAAAACGGCGAAGACAAAAGTTGATGTTGATGATGGAACCATGTCCATGGAATTTGGTGACATCGTTGCAAAATTTAATATCTTCGATACCATGAAACACCCTGTGGAGGAGCATTCAGTTTTTAATATTGAGTTGATTTCTGAACTAGTTGATGAGTGTTGTTCTGAATTATTTGCACTTGATTTTCCATCTCTCTCTGATTTTGATGATAATTATTTATGTCCTGACTGCACTGACACTAACGTTTGTGTCCTTTGTGCTGAGATTGATGCTTCCTTGCAGCCTGATACATTTCCTACAGGTGAAGTTGTTACCGATGAGGCTGTTTTTGCCGTCGATGCTCTTGACATCCCGGCTGCCCCAATCCTTCCATCCATCGAGCAACCCCCGTCCTTAGAGCTAAAAGAGCTCCCTGGGAATCTGAAATATGCTTACTTGGAGCATAATGAAAAACTTCCTGTTATTATCTCTTCTAACCTTGATTTCAATCAAGAAGACAGACTTTTTCAGGTATTGAAGAGGCACAAGAAAGCAATCGGGTGGACATTAGCAGACCTTCCAGGTATTAGTCCTTCGATGTGCATGCACAGGATTTTACTTGAGGATGGAGCGAAAACAGTAAGGCAGCCCCAAAGGAGGATTAATCCTTTGATTCTTGATGTTGTAAAGAAAGAGGTAACCAAACTCTTGCAAGCAGGTATCATTTATCCTATCTCTGACAGTAAGTGGGTAAGTCCAGTGCAGGTTGTACCTAAGAAATCTGGACTCACAGTGGTAAAAAATGAAAAGAATGAACTTGTTCCCACTAGAGTCCAGAACAGCTGGAGAGTTTGTATTCATTACAGGAGACTGAACCAGGCTACTAGAAAGGATCACTTTCCTTTGCCGTTCATTGACCAGATGCTTGAACGACTAGCTGGTAAATCACATTATTGTTTTCTTGATGGTTTTTCAGGTTACTTTCATATTCATATTGCACCTGAAGATCAAGAAAAGACCACTTTCACGTGCCCATTCGGTACATTTTCTTACAGGAAGATGCCTTTTGGCCTTTGCAATGCTCCTGGCACTTTCCAACGATGCATGATGAGTATTTTCTCTGATTGTATTGAAAATTGCATGGAAGTGTTTATGGATGACTTTACTGTCTATGGTTCTTCTTTTGATGCATGCTTGAACAGTTTAAGATTGATTTTAGAAAGATGCATCGAGACTAACCTTGTGTTGAATTATGAAAAGTGTCATTTTATGGTTGAGCAGGGAATTGTTCTTGGTCACATTATTTCTGAAAAAGGAATTTCTGTTGACCCTGCTAAGATTGATGTGATTTCTACACTGCCTTACCCTTCTTGCATTCGCGAGATTCGTTCTTTTCTTGGTCATGCAGGTTTTTACAGGCGTTTCATCAAGGATTTCAGCAAGATAGCTCTTCCGCTGTCGAACTTGTTGAAGAATGACGTCACTTTCGAGTTTGATGACAAATGCAAACAAGCGTTTGACTTCTTGAAGAAAGCACTGACCTCCGCTCCCATCATTCAGCCCCCTGACTGGACACTTCCTTTTGAGCTTATGTGTGATGCTTCGAATTATGCTGTTGGGGTTGTCCTTGCACAAAGGGTTGACAAGGCTGCCCATGTTATTTACTATGCTTCTAGGACTTTAGATTCTACACAGTCAAATTACACTACCACTGAAAAAGAACTGCTAGCTATTGTTTTTGCTCTTGACAAATTCAGATCTTATTTTCTAGGTTCCAAGGTTGTTGTTTTTACTGACCATGCAGCTTTAAAGTACTTGCTGAAGAAGCCGGATGCAAAACCGAGATTGATTCGGTGGATGTTGCTGCTCCAAGAGTTTAATGTTGAGATTAAAGACAAAAGTGGAGCTGAGAACTTAGTGGCTGACCACTTGAGCAGGATAGAGAGAGATGAAGATCCTTTTCCTATTAAGGATGACTTTCCTGATGAGCAGCTGTTTCTTTTGCATGGGATTACACCTTGGTTTGCTGACATAGTTAATTTTCTTGTTGTTGGTGTTTTTCCTACAGGTGCATCTAGATCACAGGTTCACAAGCTCAAGAGTGATGCCAAATATTACGTTTGGGATGATCCATATCTATGGAAGTTTGGTAGTGATCAGGTAATCAGGAGATGTGTCCCCGATAATGAGATTGAATCTATTTTGAAATTTTCTCATGCATCTCAAGTCGGCGGACACTTCGGTCCTCAAAGAACTGCAAGAAAAGTTCTTGATTCAGGCTTCTATTGGCCAACTATTTTTAAGGATGCTTTTGAGACTTACCGCACTTGTAAACAGTGCTAGATAGCAGGTACAAACATCACTCGCAAGAGTGAAATGCCTCAACAGCCTATGCTTTTCTGTGAGGTATTTGATGTATGGGGAATTGATTTCATGGGTCCTTTTCCTGTATCATTTGGTTTCCTTTACATTTTACTTGTTGTTGATTATGTTTCAAAGTGGGTGGAAGCTATCCCCACTAGGACTAATGATTCTAAAGTTGTTGCAGAGTTTGTCAGGTCTAATATCTTTTGCAGGTTTGGAATACCGCGAGCTATCATCAGTGACCAAGGCACTCATTTCTGTAACCGCACCATGGAAGCTTTACTCCGGAAGTATGGAATTGTGCACAGAGTCTTTACTGCATATCACCCCCAGACTAATGGGCAAGCTGAGATCTCAAACAAGGAGATCAAACAAGTTTTAGAGAAAATGGTGCAACCAAATAGGAAAGACTGGAGCCGTCGTCTAGAAGACGCACTTTGGGCTCAAAGGACAGCTTTCAAGACACCCATTGGGATGTCTCCTTATCGACTTGTTTTTGGTAAGGCATGTCATCTTCCTGTTGAGATAGAACACCGTGCTTATTGGGCGGTGAAGAGTTGTAATTTGGAGATGCAACAAGCAGGTACTGAAAGAAAACTCCAATTGCAATAGTTGGAAGAGCTTAGACTAGAGGCTTATGAAAGCTCTAAGATTTATAAAGAGAAAACTAAGCACTTCCATGATAAAATGATTTCTAGGAAGGAATTTTCTGTGGGCCAACAGGTTTTATTGTTTAACTCCCGCCTTAAGCTTATGGCTGGGAAACTTCGATCCAAATGGATTGGCCCCTTTGTTGTTACTGATGTTTTCCCTCATGGTGCAGTAGAAATAAAAAGTGCAGGTACTGACAAAGTCTTCAAGGTTAACGGGCAGCGGCTGAAGTTATTCCATGAAAGTCTGGTGCCTGAAGATGTCACCATAGAGGAGCTTTCTTTGGAAGCACCTGACTACACTGCAACTTGATCAGGGAGTCTTTCTTTCCTTCTCTCTACTTTATTAGTAACGTCCTTTCATTGAGGGCAATGCTTAGTTTAAGTGTGGGGGAGGGAATCGTGTGTTTTATTTGTTTTTGTTAGTATTTTGTTTAATTTCAATCAATAAAAAAATGTATCTTCTTGAAAGTTTTGGGCTACAGACTGATTTGAGTCGAGTTTGCGGAGACTTGGGAAAAATTCACAAGATCGGTATCGTTCTAACACCGTAAGTCTCCTGCATATGGAAATTGATTTGAATTTGTTATTATGTTTTAGCCATAATTTCTCATTCTTTGACAGCTCTTGAGTAGTTTATTTCAGCAGTCGGCACCATCTCTCACACACTTTACGCAGGGAAGCCGATGAATATAAGTGAATGTTCCGAAAAGAAAAAAAAAAGAGAAAAGAAAAAGAGAATACACCTTCTAAGTTTGGTGACCCTCACCCGGTCACTTAACCCAACGGTTGTGTAATCTTCAAAAAAAAAAGGTTTTCAAAACTCTTTGTTAGTTGGTTCAGCGGTTTCTGGTGCTGAACTTGGTAGGGAGGATTACGGTCCGATCCCCCGCAACTACATCTGAGTAAGCAAAGGGTTATGCCACGCAAGTACCGGAACCCCGTGCAAAAGGATCAGAGTCACTAACCGGTTGTCCTGCTATAAGTGTGTGGAGATAACGGGCTTAATGTGATTGCGCCTGAATGAAACAGAGCAAAAAGGATGAGTAAGTTAGGCTATGGTATAATAATATGATTTGAATTGGTTTGTGTATTTAGGAGGCTTATGTCTGCATATCTGTGGTTAGTGTTCTTACGATGTCCTTAGTGTGCAAGATTAGTACCTGTCGATGCAAACTTACCAGAAGAAGATTTGTAGCCTAGGATGAGTAACTGTTGATGTATTTGTGCTTTCTTTGTTTTGTTTTTCATTTTGCTCGGAGTGCAAAAGTTCAAGTGTGGGGGAATTTGATCAGTGCATTTTGATGCACATTCCTTTATGTTTGTACTTAGGCATTTCTATGGTTTGGTTTGTTTATTTTTCTATTTTATTATGTTTTTATATTTTTATTTATTTTTATTGTTATTTGATTTTCGTATTTATTTTTCAGCTTTAGTAGTTTGCACGGAAACAATCATAACTGGAGTTCCAGGAGTCCGATTGAGGCGTTCTAATAATCGACGGGAAGCTAAGAGAAAGAGCTACAATTCTTATGTTGGAGTCGAAGTCAGAATCGGACTGTAGAAGGGCCAGAAAATTCGTTGAAGTTGCAGCACTAGTTTTAGTTAAGTTTCGGGTCAATTAGTTTTGGGCCTGGGTCGTATGTTTGACCCAGTTGGATTGTAAAACGGGTCGTTCTCTTTCCCCTTAGGGTAGCAGCCGCGACACTGTTCATCCATCTTCCATTCACGAAAAAAACAAAGCTTGTACGAATTGATCCATGGCGAACTAATCCTTTCGAGTTAATCTTCCGTATTCAGGTTCCAAAAACTATGAGATTATTATAATTTTGCAATAAAATTTCCTTCAATTGTATATGTTGTTTATCTTTTGCTTAATTTGATATTCATAATATATATTGTTTGATTCGATTGATTATGTTTTCCAATTTATTTGCGTTTTATCGTTGCTTAATCGTTAATTCGCTGTATACTTAACCGAATGCTTAATTCGGCAAACGGGAAATATAATTGGTATAATATTGTTGCGCTTGTTGATCATATGATAATCGAACGGGAACGGAATCCGCTTAGGATAGCGAAATTATAATAGTCGATGATTAGTAGGAACCGAATCGGTAGATTGACTTATTTCATAATCACTTATTTCAAAACAGCTTATTTTCATAATCACTTTTGATAATCTTTTTTTCGACCAAACCAACCCCCCCCTTTAATCGATTTAGCTTTTAGTTAATAAAATCAAGAATCCTTGCGATACGACTCGAGCCATTGTCGTTGTACTACGTTTTACAAAATACTCGTTTTTGACCTGCGCGCGACAGCGGATCAGTGCACATGTGATAAGTATCAAAATTACGTAAAATACATAAGTATTTATTAACTTAATTAGCAAGTAACCAATGGAAAAACCATCAATTTATCATTAAAACAAGATATAGAATCTGTGTGAACTTTTTAATTAAATATTCACAAAGTACGGGCAAAATGAATCAAGAAAACACACAAATAACAATTAAGTTCTTTCCAAGAAAAATAATGGCTCACTTATTGCAACAATAAAAGGACAAAGCACCTTCCATAAGACATTCTAGCTAAGTGAGGAATAAGGTCTTGGTAGGCAAGCAATGGCGACACAAGATCACTTCAGAGTCCAATTACTTCAAGGTTAAGCAACAAAACTTGCTAATCAAAGTGTCAAATTTGCTAAGCGAGGTATGGAAGTTCAATTCTTTCAGGCAAAGTTACTTCTAATCAAAGGAAGGGATTGGTCACTAAGCAATAATGGGTAGCTTGCCAAGCGAGGTATGGCAGCAAAACTCAATTGTAGATGATTCGACTTGACTTAGAGGAGAATAAAATGCAATTTCTCTAAGAAAGCTATAACCCTCGGTTAGCGAGAAGGCCACATTTGAAACTAGCAAACAGAAATTTAGGTTAGTTTAGTTGGAGAAATTTTGGTGGATTCTTGGTGGTTATGATATGTTTAAGACAGAAACACACTTGATACCAAAATCAAAACAACATAGGAGAGGATAGAAAATTGAGGGAGGAAGTGTTGTCTTGGGAATCGACACAGATGCTCTTCAACGTCTTTCTTATAGATCGTCATTGTAAAGCTATGATGAGTAAGTGTAGCTAATTTCTCTTTTTTGGGGTTAAAAGTAGTCATCCAAATGCTTATGGATCGATTGGGATTATTGTGTTCTATGTAACGCATTACCTTAATCATCTATCGCTAGCACGATACTTACCATGACGACTTCAAAGATATGGTGAGTTTGTAGGGGTTAGAGTTGATCCGTTACCGAAGCATATTCTCCAAGTAACAAATAATCTCCAAATGCTAAACTATGACCGCCTCAAGCTGGATCTGATAGATCACAATGAAGTTTGTGTTATGACCAAAGCTACCTAGTCGCGATGAAACAAAGCACACTTCCAAAGCAATATTATTTGTGGTCGAAGTAGTTACTGTAACACTCTCCTAAGCCCCGCGACAATTATATAAAATTTAGAGTAAAACATAAAAACAAGGGTGCCACAATTAAAATAAATCAATTTATCATAAGTCAATTGTCATGCTACACTTAGGAACAAATCATCAAATTATCATGATCATGTTTCTACACAGTGGAACATTCTTCAACGGATAAGCATAACATCATCTATGCAATATCCTACAAAATAAATCCAAAACAAATAGATAGAGTTATAATCAAAACTCTATACTAGTGTTCCCCAGTGTTACAATACCAGAGCATGACACTTGACGCTATACTAAACACATTGACTTATGAGTTATTCCTCACCAAGTCGAAAGCTGTTATCCTCAATCTGAAAATGACAACATGTAAGGGTGAGTCTCATTCACAATTAACAAATATTATCGCATCATAAACAATAACACATCATAGTTATATTATTCACCCAATTTCATCATATTTAGATTATCAGAAAGCATCCATCAATTACACAAACACCAACAGAATACATCATTCAAACACACATCATACTCATCAATCAAGTAACAACAAATCATACATATGTAATGAATCCTCATCAATGGGAATAACCCACTGACCGATCCAACATTGTCAAGATACAGCCCTGCCAACACAAATTCCACACAATGGGAATTATGCCCTTCACTGATCCAACACATCATTTGGATACAGCCCTCATCAATGATTTATGAATGAATGGACACATATAACATACTTATTACATCTTTGATCCGATGAACAACATCGTCTCATACTCTTACCATCATCATCATAATCAAAAAGCATGTATATGTATCAACACCATTCAATACAAATCAATCATCATCATCATCATTAAGAACGTACATGTATTCACATCATCCAAAACAAATCAATCATCATTATACAATTCTCAACAATCATCACATAATCATGTTTTCAAACACATCTTATATTGTCACATTTTATCATATATTTCAATAATACATCATCCATCAAACTAACAAAATATTCACATCATACTCAAATCCTCACATAGAATGTCTCATAAGCTTCATCATACAATCTGTAGCAACCTGCCTAAAATTTATAACTTAGAGAGTCGCCACCTATTCTACTAAGGCGAATAGGAAACCTTACGTAGTATAGAGATCAGGGTAAGATACTATATTCAGGTCGAGGGAAGGTGTTAGGCACCCTCAACCCTTTCCTAAAGGTTAACATTGCAAAGATAAGGGTTATGGCAAAACATAAAGAAAGGTAACAAACAATTAATAGGGTTAAAGACATGATTAAGATTTGGAGGAAGGGGACTCGCCTTGTTGCCAAGTGCCTACGTACCTCCTTATGGAGGATCAGAGTCTACGTAGTTCGGGGAAGGGTTGTACACCCTTAGAGTTGAAATTTGATTTGGTATGGTTTCAGAGGCTTTTTGAGTGGCCTATCGTAGTTTTGGATAAGGATAAAAATCCGTAGTTTGATTCGAAGTGTTTTTGAATGTTTTAGATTTGAGAAGTGTTTTAGGATTGGGCGTACAACCCTGATTTGGTATGGCACTATTAACCGCAACGATCAATAGATTCGATCACCATAGTTAACAGATTGAAAGTTGTATCGTTACCAATTTTAATCAATTAATTTGATTATTACTAATAACGAATTATAGTATTTTAATGATTTTTAATAATTAATTTGTATCATTACCCCTCGCAATCGATTGATTCGATTAAAAAGAATAATGAGTTGAAGTGTGGAAAATAGAAAGGTTAATCATCGCGACTAATAAGATAGTCGAAACCATTTAACCGAATAGAAATTAATTGCATTTTAATTAAATAACATTTTAATTAAAATTATTATTGCCCATAGCGATTAATCGATTTAATCGGAACGAACAACAAATTGACATTTTAATATAAACATCGTATAATAATTTATTTATAAAAAAATAATTATTTTACAATTAATATATATTAAAAGATATTTTAATTAAAACCAAAATAATCAAAATTATTTAAGTTAATTAGGATTAGGATTCAGTGTGGTTGTTAGTATGGTGCATGGTATAGGGTATTGATTCTGGAGCGTGAGATCTGGTTAGGGGCAGAGTCAAAGGATCAGATTGGGAGGGTATATGGTGAGGTTTTGACTCTGGGGCGCACAGGATCAGGAATTGCAAATCACAGAAAAATAAATGTTGGAGGGGAGGTTCGAACCCATGACATCCCCCTTACCAACGCTTCACATGACCACCACACCACACACACACGCGCGTTAACCAAGCACAAGTAATAAAACAAAAATGAAATCAGGACATGCAAGTGGCAAACGCGCGCCAGTTTTCAAACAGGCGAATCAGGTGTTGACACGCCAGCGTCTTCCTCCCCAGACCTGCAAAAAAAACTGTAAATACTGCTACGATTTTGCTACGAAACCGTTCGTGGCAAACCCCCCCCTACGAAAATAGCGATTAGCCCCTCCCCCCATATAAATGTTGCGCACCTGTTCCAAAAGTTTCGTCCAGATGATACGAATTCAAACACGCATCCAATTCAACCTAATTTTAATTCTAGCGAAAAGCCCTAATTGAAAACCTAAAAGCTTGGATCGGCCTCCAATGGCCGATCACACTAGAACTCACCAAAACTCAAACAAATAATCCAGAAACAATCACAACACTTAGGAAAAGCCAAACATACAATTAAAACAACAAAGACATGCTTACATGATGCTAATCGAACCAAGATTTAAAACGACTTACTTTGGCTTAGTGGAGAAAAATCGGGGGGTGCTGATGTAGTGTTTCAATCCAGACACGTTCCAAATCCTTCAGTGAAGCTTTTGCAACCTTCAATTCTTGTTGAAACTTCCCAATTCTTGCAAACCGAATTTTACTTTCTTTGAGTGTTCTTGAGTTTTTGTAACTATGCCTCTGCACCAATTTTTCGTCCCCTATTCGTGTGGTTTGTCTATGCTACTTATAGAGAATGTATTAGGTCAAAACTTGAAGCCCAAGGCCCCTTGAATCCACTCTTGCAAAATTGGAAAAATTTGATTTGAAACTTTAATGGAAACTTGCTATTTTGGCCAAAATATGATTCACTCTTTTCCAATCTTGCTAGCACGAAATTGTGTTGACAATATGCAATAAATGCTGATTGGAATTGGCTAATGTGAATCCTTTAACTCAATATTTGATTTTCTTTTCCATTATATCACTTTAAATCATTTTTAAATGAAATAAAAATTATATAAAATCAAATAAAAGGTTAAAATTCGTGGCATTTTGTTTTTGGGCATGCTAATGAGTTGTGGACCAAGTTTGTATCATAATACCATAGGCCCACTTGCAAAATTTTCCAATTTGAACCTTCTTTTTTCCTATTTGGTCCTCCAAAATTACCCAACTTTGATCAATCATATCTCACTCAATTTTTAGGCTATGAGGGAGTTCTAATACTTTTTGGAAACCTTAAGAGGTCTTCTATACGCCACTTTGGAATATATTTTTCATTTGGAGCTTTTATCTTGATCATATCCTCTTTGGGAAAACACTGCTTTCGGAGGATGCCTGAAAATGACCTGTAATCTTTTGCACTGTATCTCTCAAATGAATCATTTCTAGCCCTGGCTTGTGAGAGACAAAGTTGTGGGGAATCCAATTTCCTTCAAAATAGGCTTGAAGTGGGGAATTTTTTGATGTTCCATGTGAAAGTTATGCCCATTCAAAGTTGGGTTGACTTTCTCCTAAGAAACCCTAATTTGAACCTTTTTGTATTTGTTCATTTCTGAGTTTCTATTAATGGAATCATGATCAATCTTTGATCAAATGATGGTTATACTTCACATACTTGATGTTGACCAAAAATTGGGAGGCTTTGACTATGCTCTGATTATGGTTGACTTTTAGGTCAAACCAGTTGACTGTGGATCATCTGGACTTTTGAATGAGTAACCTTTGGGACTAAATCTTGAACTTTGAATTATTGTAACTGAAATATGGAAGGCAAATTTTGGGGTATGACAGCTGCCCCTGTTCAATCTTCTTGAACCTGAAGAGGTAGAAGATTTATGGACACTGAAATACCCTGAAATTTGCTTGCGTAAGGAAGGAGTTCTGTAGGAGATGGGCTTATAGATGCCACCCAAGGTAAATACCATTTTTCGGCACATGAAGAAAATACTTTCTGGAAGGAACCAGATGCTTTGATTGTAGCATAGCCTAAAAAGGCAACCTGAATTTTATGCAATGTTATGATGCATGTAATGTATGA
Organism: Vicia villosa; assembly: GCF_029867415.1. Taxonomy (NCBI): domain Eukaryota; kingdom Viridiplantae; phylum Streptophyta; class Magnoliopsida; order Fabales; family Fabaceae; genus Vicia; species Vicia villosa. The sequence goes on from NC_081182.1 coordinate 104,547,324, forward strand.
TGCAATAAGCTTCTCAAAAATAAATGAGAGTAATGTATGTATATGCATTATGTATGAATGAGGTATGCTAATTAAATGATGCATGATTGTCAGTATGTTAGTTGAAGTTAGTAACTTTGGAAAAGAAAAATAGAACCTTGTTTGTTATTGAAGAAGATCACTGCCGAGGGACTAACGTGATAAACCCAATTGAAGAACTGTTTGAGAAACCTTGTGATCAGGGAAAATAAATCCCTATTTGCAAAGAGACGTAGCTTTATATTACTGCCAGGTGACTAACGTGATATTAATCAGCGAGATGATTTGAAGGAGATCACTGCCAAGGGACTAACGTGATGAATGCTATGTAGAAGATAATTAACTTGTTGTAGTGCTGAAGGGTTTGCAGTTCGTAGGTAACCCACTTACTATAGTTCTAGTAAGTCGTCGCGGTTGGTATACCCACTCCCTATCGTAGTTCGAGTAAGTCTGTCGCAGATGGTGTGGCCCACTTACCATAGCTCTGGTAAGTCGTCGCGGTCAGTCACACCTACTTACTATCGTAGTTGGAGTAAGCTTATCGTAGATGGTAGGGCCCACTTACTATAGTTCTAGTAAGTCGTCGCGGTCGGTCGTACCTGCTTACTATCGTAGTTTGAGTAAGCTTATCGTAGATGGTATGACCCACTTACTATAGTTCTAGTAAGTCGTCGCAGTTAGCCATACCTGCTTACTATCGTAGTTGGAGCGAGTTTATCGTAGATGGTAAGGTCCACTTACTATTCAGTAAGTCGTCGCGGTTGACCGTACCTACTCACTATCGTAGTTTCAGCAAGTTTATCGCAGATGGTGTGGCCCACTTACCAGCTCTAGTAAGTCGTCGCAGTTAGCCATACCTACTTGCTATCGTAGTTTTGATTAATCCCCAAAAGGATCACTTGATATAGCTCTAGCAAGCTCACCTGCACCCATGGGATCCACTTGCCCCGATTTGGACAAATTTACCTGTATAGAAGACTGTTTGCCTGTATGAAAAAGATTCACTTGTTTGGAAACTCACGACTCAAGGGTCGGAGAAAATACATTTATCACAACATGAGGGTTGGAAACTGGGCTGGTGTAACAGTCAGACGGTAACTGACTACGAGATGGGAACTGGATTTTGACGTAACAGTCAGACGGGAACTGACTACCAGACGGGAACTGGGTTTCGATGTAACGGTCAGACGGGAACTGGCTACCAGACGGGAACTGGATTTCGATATAACAGTCAGACGGGAACTGACTACCAAACGGGAACTGGATTTATTGTAACAGTCAGACGGGAACCGACTTTGTAATGATTTGCCAGGACGAGAACTGGACTTTGTAAGGATTTGGATGCGCTAGATGATATGCATATGCTAGTGCGTATGTATGTATGCTGATGCATGAAATGAACAACAAGATTGTTATCATCGGTAAGGTTACTGGGAAGCATCAATCAGGTGATTGGAGAGAATACCTCAATAAGGTTACTGGCATCGGTAAGGTTACCGGAAAACATCAATCGGGTGATTGGAAAATAAATCTCAGTAAGGTTACCGGCATCGGTAAGGTTACCGGAAAACAGCTGGACAATGTAGCTTAGCACCAGAGTTTTGAATTGGATGTTTGGATGTATGGGATAATGCGTATGCTCATGCATATGTTGATTGATGTAATGAGTGGGAACGAAATAATGTCTTCTATAAGACTACTTGAAAAAGGCTTTTGGAATGGATATGAGAATTTGTCTTAAAGAAGACTACCTGAAGAGGTTTTTAGAAAGGATAAAATTTTGTCTTAAAGAAGACTACCTGAAAAGGTTTTTTTTTTAGCGAAGGATAAGGGATGTCTTGAAGAAGACCGTCTGGAAAGGTTGAAAGATGTCCAAAAGGACTAAAAAGGTTTTTGGAAAGGGCAAACGAATGTCTTAGAAAAGACTACCTAGGAAAGTTCTTAGAAAAGAATGTCTTAAAGAAAACTACCTAAAAAGGTTTGTAGGATGTCTTAAAGAAGACTACCTAAAAAGGTTCTTGGAAATGGAATGTCTTAAAGAAGACTACCTAAAAAGGTTTGTAGAATGTCTTAAAGAAGACTACCTAAAAAGGTTCTTAGCAAATGGAATGTCTTAAAAAGGACTACCTAAAAAGGTTCTTGGAATGGCAATGTCTTAAAGAAGACTATTTAGAAAAGTTCTTAGAATGTCTTAAAGAAGACTACCTAAAAAGGTTCTTGGAAACGACGATGATTGTCTTAGAGAAGACTACCTAGAAAGGTTTAAAGAAAAAGAATGTCTTAGAGAAGACCACCTAAAAAGGTTCTTGGAAATGATGACAATTTATCTTAAATAAGACTGCCTGAAGTGGTTCCTAGAAAGGATGATGAATGTCTTAGAAAAGACTACCTGAAAAGGTTCCTAAAAAGGATCGTAGGATTTGTCTTAAAGAAGACTACCTATAAAAGGTGTGGTGTAATGTATCTGCCAATGTATGCAATGCATGACTTATATGTATTTGCATGGTGCTTCAATGATAGGTTGTTGATAACCAAAGCGTGTATATTTTGATAATGTTGTAAGGTTGTTGGATGCTAGCGCGATTTCTCAACACCTATTTCTTGAACTTTGTAGATCGTAGTTAGGAGAGAGATTGATTCAAGGTTGTAAAGCATGAAGGCGCCTTTTCTTTTTGTTGTGCGTCTTATGGACTTGATATCCATTGCCCCAATATTTTTGTGGAAAAAAATGCTTACGAGGGAAGTGCCCCCAGGAAATAGCCTTGTCATATGCTTCGACGTTTAGATTGAAGGGTGTGCCCCTGATCTCCAGGTTATGAAAGGTTATCCATAGTGTTCTATCCTTTTGCATTTGAATTCTTCCCATGTTTGACATGCCCCTGTTTGTTATTGCTTCGAGGTGTGCCCCAAGTCGATTGAACCTTAGGAAGAGTGCCCCTAGTTAATAGGATGTTTGGTTGTATGCTCCTGTTTAGGAAAACCCTCTGGACGTGGTTTCCCCATTTAGGAGTCTTTATCAGAAATGATCGCCTTTGTGCTAAGTGTATATTCGCAGATGGCGTTGTACCCTTTGAGAAATAACTTTAATGTGATGCAAATGCAAGTTTTGAAATCGAAGGAGTGGATGATTAGAAATGAATGCTTGAAGAAGCGTAGTGATTAGCAATAGTTTTAACAAACTTTAGGAGTCAGTATAACCAATCCTGCTTGATATGCTTTCGTAGTTGACCTTGCCTCAATTAGGACTTTTGAATGTTGTAACTTGGCCTGGTTCATGTTCTAAGAAACAATGGATATGAGGCTCAAAAATTTATTTATCCCACCCCTTTCTCCTTGATGTTCTCCAGATCCTAAAAATTCGCTTAATCCAATGAATGTGCTTTGTTTGCAAGAGAATCGTTTCAATTTCGATGTTGAGCAGAAGCCTTAGTAGAGATCCTTGCATTGATGAAAAAATGTTGTAAAGATCCAAGCATAGATGAGAAGCTTCAATGATTTAGCAGTCACAAGTATATCCTTTGTGTTTGCCTTTGTTTTGTCTTTATCCCTTATTTTTGCATGAATCAATTCCTTTGGATTTGATTCATCGGGATACCCTAATTTTTGCCTAAGTCATTTTGTTTTCTTTCATGAAATTTTCCATTTTGACTTAGCGGGCGTTTTCTCCTTCTTTTTTTTGAATGCCCTTTTGGCAATATTGATCCTTGGGTATTGAATGTTGTGACTGCCATATTGGTTTTGATTTGTAAGCTTCGACTTTGACACTTCCTCGATCTTGAATGATGTATTGAGGAAGAAGATTGTTGTGAATGTTATCTTCATTTGCTTCCTCAACCTTGGATGAACGCGAGGAAGAAGATATGCTTGAAACTTTGCTTGAATTGATTGATTCTCTTGACAACCAAAATACACCATTGAATTAATCGAAATCTACCCTGCCCCTGGTTAAAATCAAGGTTTAATTGAAAAAGTAGAAACAAACTCCTACTCCTGGCTCGAGGGGGTAACGAGGGATTAACATCCTTATTTCTCCACTGTTTGGGGATTGAAACAATGCCTGTACATCCTCGGCTTGGTCTTACCTTGAAAGCATATGTTTAGTTGGACTTAGTTATTTGTGTTCGTCATTCTCCCTCAAGTTTGTTAATAATTGGGAGTGATAATTTGAAATGGAAAGTCGTAGTAATGCAAGAGCGAAGAGAAAGAATTGATTTCAAAACATGCATGATCATTTTATTGAATTACTATTCGATAGGTATAACGTTTTACATCAAATAACACTTTGTGATCGTAGAAATTACAACTTGAAATGGTAAAACCTATTGATCTTAAGGGCAATCTCCTTTGTGAATCCATTGACCTCGTTTCACTCCTTAGTTCATGGACTTGTAGAAGTAAAGGGTGATCTCGAATTCTCCTTGGGCACGTCAAACCTGTCGTGAATAAACCGTTAGCAGTGGGTTTTCGTCGTTTCGGAACTTCATGAGTTTCCTTAGACTGAACCTCTTTTGCTTTTCCTAAGGATAGTATCACACCATTGGTAACCTCCAGAGTTTATAAATTGATAGGGAACACCTATGACCCTTTTGCCCCTTAGTGAGGAGTTAACCTATGTCGCATTCCCTCCATCGTGGTTATGCATCTTTGTTCAGGATATTGCCCCAGTCGGACTAATCCTTGCCCCCAGGTTATCGTAGAGTGTCCTTGTAAGTTTGATGTGTTCGTAGATGAACCCCCTTATGATTAGATACCCCTTGAGTGTATCTATGAGGGAACTTCGTTGTTGAACTAATCCTTGCTTGATAATAACCTTCGTTGCGTTTATAATCCTGTTACGGAAAGGCATGGTCATGTAGCTGGCATGGCGATAGCTTATCTTCCTTTCTCCATAGTTTACGATCCTTTTATTTTTCTCCATGAGTTTCAGGAAACCGGCTAGCACGGCGAGTATGGATGTGGGTGAAGATGGAAATGAAAATGTGAATGTAAATGTATGATTGCATGAAAATGAAAATGCATGCATATGCACGAGACTCCTTGTATTATAACTCCTTGCATGTAATGCAGACATGTGACGTGCGATAGATATAATCCTAAGGATAGTCTATGCGGACTTAGGGATGACATTAGACTCTAGCGAAATCCTTGCAAGATAGATGTTATGACACGCCAATGGAAATCCTTTATATTAGGGAGTACGCAGAAGGTAGCGACTGATAACCGTTCAAGACAATCACCAAGTCTCGTGACCATCGAGAGGCCGATAGACGCGTACCGATGAAGTTGTCCCTCGTAGGAAGGTTCTCTGTGTGGAACACAACCTATCTAAGGACGATATTGGATGAAGTGAAATCCCTACAGGCTAGGGATGAAAGACACATAAATGGAAATCCGAACCCTACAAGTTAGAGGGTGCGCGGGAATAAACACGGGTTGACCGTTCTAGACAGTTACCATCACTCATGGCCATCGTGAAGCCAATCGACGTGCGTTAATGAGGATGTCCTTCAGGAGAAGGACACGTTATTGTAGAAACACATGAACGTGAAAGCAAATCCCTACAGGCTAGGGAGTTCGTGGGAGCAAGCATAGAGTGACTGTTCGAGACAGTCACTATGTCTCATGGCCATCGAGAGACCAATTGACGTATGCTAACGGAGATATCCTTTGTGGGAAGGACGCGTAGTTGTAAAAATATAAGGATATAAAAATAAAATCCCTACAGGTTAGGGAATGCATATAAGGTGATGTCTTTCGTGGGAAAGACGTGTTCTTAGAAATTAGAGCCTTTACAGGCTAGGGACTACGTAGGGATACCTGCAAAATTGAAACGCATAGATATTCGAAGTATATAATTCGCAAACAAATAATAAGCACATAAGCACAAAAGTCCTAGGTTCATAGGTCCGACGTAGCGGCTCTTGGGAGCCAACCTTTTAATAGGGGGTTCTAGAAGGTCTCATGGGGTCGTTCGTAGCCTCCGAGACTTTTTGTCTCTTCGGATTTTAGAACAACTCATTTTATCCATGAGGTTCGAATTTTTGGGGTAGGTTCTCGGAGAGATCAGCCAAGTATCCAGTCCTGCCCTCAACAAAGTCAAGCCTCGTTTTGGACATTTCCGAATACTCAACCCACTCCGAGTGGAGTTATCAATGAGACTCGTAGGCGATTCATACTCCCCTATTGATCTCAAAGTTAACTCCCACACTTAGGGTTTAACACAACATAAAAAAACACCAGCAAATATAATAGAAATAAATATTCACTTAAATAAATATTTAATTAAATTGCAGTAATGAAATTGAAAAGGAAAATAAATAAATAAATAAAATTTAAATATTTGAAACTAACCTTGAATCCGGCCGCTTGCAATTTAAAAAATACAATACGCAGCAAATATTTAAATAAACAGATTTTTTTTTATAAACAGGTATTTATTCAATTGATGTAAAAGATGAAATTATAAATAAATAAATAAAGTAAAAACTTTAAATATTTAAATATAAATAAACCCTAATTTTTGGCAAATTAGCCAAACCCTAAAAAAGTTTGCCAAAAACCTAAACCCTGCCAAAGCCTGTAGGAGCATAGTATTCACCATTTAAGTTATCCCCAGCAGAGTTGCCAGCTGTAGCAACCTGCCTAAAATTTATAACTTAGAGAGTCGCCACTTATTCTACTAAGGCGAATAGGAAACCTTACGTAGTATAGAGATCAGGGTAAGATACTATATTCAGGTCGAGGGAAGGTGTTAGGCACCCTCAACCCTTTCCTAAAGGTTAACATTGCAAAGATAAGGGTTATGAAAAAACATAAAGAAAGGTAACAAACAATTAATAGGGTTAAAGACATGATTAAGATTTGGAGGAAGGGGACTCGCCTTGTTGCCAAGTGCCTACGTACCTCCTTATGGAGGATCAGAGTCTACGTAGTTCGGGGAAGGGCTGTACGCCCTTAGAGTTGAAATTTGATTTGGTATGGTTTCGGAGGCTTTTTGAGTGGCCTATCGTAGTTTTGGATAAGGATAAAAATCCGTAGTTTGATTCGAAGTGTTTTTGAATGTTTTAGATTTGAGAAGTGTTTTAGGATTGGGCGTACAACCCTGATTTGGTATGGCACTATTAACCGCAACGATCAATAGATTCGATCACCATAGTTAACAGATTGAAAGTTGTATCGTTACCAATTTTAATCAATTAATTTGATTATTACTAATAACGAATTATAGTATTTTAATGATTTTTAATAATTAATTTGTATCATTACCCCTCGCAATCAATTGATTCGATTAAAGAGAATAATGAGTTGAAGTGTGGAAAATAGAAAGGTTAATCATCGCGACTAATAAGATAGTCGAAACCATTTAACCGAATAGAAATTAATTGCATTTTAATTAAATAACATTTTAATTAAAATTATTATTGCCCATAGCGATTAATCGATTTAATCGGAACGAACAACAAATTGACATTTTAATATAAACATCGTATAATAATTTATTTATAAAAAAATAATTATTTTACAATTAATATATATTAAAAGATATTTTAATTAAAACCAAAATAATCAAAATTATTTAAGTTAATTAGGATTAGGATTCAGTGTGGTTGTTAGTATGGTGCATGGTATAGGGTATTGATTCTGGAGCGTGAGATCTGGTTAGGGGCAGAGTCAAAGGATCAGATTGGGAGGGTATATGGTGAGGTTTTGACTCTGGGGCGCACAGGATCAGGAATTGCAAATCACAGAAAAATAAATGTTGGAGGGGAGGTTCGAACCCATGACATCCCCCTTACCAACGCTTCACATGACCACCACACCACACACACACACGCGTTAACCAAGCACAAGTAATAAAACAAAAATGAAATCAGGACATGCAAGTGGCAAACGCGCGCCAGTTTTCAAACAGGCGAATCAGGTGTTGACACGCCAGCGTCTTCCTCCCCAGACCTGCAAAAAAAACTGTAAATACTGCTACGATTTTGCTACGAAACCGTTCGTGGCAAACCCCCCCTACGAAAATAGCGATTAGCCCCTCCCCCCATATAAATGTTGCGCACCTGTTCCAAAAGTTTCGTCCAGATGATACGAATTCAAACACGCATCCAATTCAACCTAATTTTAATTCTAGCAAAAAGCCCTAATTGAAAACCTAAAAGCTTGGATCGGCCTCCAATGGCCGATCACACTAGAACTCACCAAAACTCAAACAAATAATCCAGAAACAATCACAACACTTAGGAAAAGCCAAACATACAATTAAAACAACAAAGACATGCTTACATGATGCTAATCGAACCAAGATTTAAAACGACTTACTTTGGCTTAGTGGAGAAAAATCTGGGGGTGCTGATGTAGTGTTTCAATCCAGACACGTTCCAAATCCTTCAGTGAAGCTTTTGCAACCTTCAATTCTTGTTGAAACTTCCCAATTCTTGCAAACCGAATTTTACTTTCTTTGAGTGTTCTTGAGTTTTTGTAACTATGCCTCTGCACCAATTTTTCGTCCCATATTCGTGTGGTTTGTCTATGCTACTTATAGAGAATGTATTAGGTCAAAACTTGAAGCCCAAGGCCCCTTGAATCCACTCTTGCAAAATTGGAAAATTTTGATTTGAAACTTTAATGGAAACTTGCTATTTTGGCCAAAATATGATTCACTCTTTTCCAATCTTGCTAGCACGAAATTGTGTTGACAATATGCAATAAATGCTGATTGGAATTGGCTAATGTGAATCCTTTAACTCAATATTTGATTTTCTTTTCCATTATATCACTTTAAATCATTTTTAAATGAAATAAAAATTATATAAAATCAAATAAAAGGTTAAAATTCGTGGCATTTTGTTTTTGGGCATGCTAATGAGTTGTGGACCAAGTTTGTATCATAATACCATAGGCCCACTTGCAAAATTTTCCAATTTGAACCTTCTTTTTTCCTATTTGGTCCTCCAAAATTACCCAACTTTGATCAATCATATCTCACTCAATTTTTAGGCTATGAGGGAGTTCTAATACTTTTTGGAAACCTTAAGAGGTCCTCTATACGCCACTTTGGAATATATTTTTCATTTGGAGCTTTTATCTTGATCATATCCTCTTTGGGAAAACACTGCTTTCGGAGGATGCCTGAAAATGACCTGTAATCTTTTGCACTGTATCTCTCAAATGAATCATTTCTAGCCCTGGCTTGTGAGAGACAAAGTTGTGGGGAATCCAATTTCCTTCAAAATAGGCTTGGAGTGGGGAATTTTTTGATGTTCCATGTGAAAGTTATGCCCAGTCAAAGTTGGGTTGACTTTCTCCTAAGAAACCCTAATTTGAACCTTTTTGTATTTGTTCATTTCTGAGTTTCTATTAATGGAATCATGATCAATCTTTGATCAAATGATGGTTATACTTCACATACTTGATGTTGACCAAAAATTGGGAGGCTTTGACTATGCTCTGATTATGGTTGACTTTTAGGTCAAACCAGTTGACTGTGGATCATCTGGACTTTTGAATGAGTAACCTTTGGGACTAAATCTTGAACTTTGAATTATTGTAACTGGAATATGGAAGGCAAATTTTGGGGTATGACACAATCAAACAAATCATCACATGACTCATATTTTAAAAATAGCATGTATCGTCATATCTCATCATATATGTCCACAACACATCATTCATCAAAACGAGCAAATCATGGTTTAAAAATAAATTCGAGCTACTGCTCATTTCATTATTATAACACAAATAATATTTCATAAGCTTCATCCTGCTCGAAACGACACTTAAAACAGGCCAACGGTTCAAAAGTTACGCTTCATACGCGTATCACTCCATCGTACGCGTATCACCCTGCTCCATACGCGTATCATACGCGTACCGGCAGAAGGTTGTGTTGCGACGGGACAGGGCGGCGTACCATACGCATACGGCCCCTTGGGATGCCCTTCATACGCGTATCATACGCAAACCACCATCGACTTTTCCAAAACTTGAAATCGTACCAGTCCGTCTTCCACTCGTTTTTACCATAACAGTCTGATTTTTTAGTCTAAAACAGCATCTTTACACACTTTAACTTATAGGATTCATTCAACTTCAACAATCTATCATCCTATATCAGTTTTACACATTAAAAACCTAACTTCTACTCAATTAGTTAGAAACCCATATTCACATATTCAGTTTCCATGGATGAACACAGCAACACATCAACAATACTATATTCATACTAAAACATCAATCTACACACAATCATACATAGAATTCAATATAGGTAACATCAAATAAATTATATGATCCTCTTCAAAATCATCCTAAACCTCAATCTAACATATAATCAAATTGACCTAAACAATACATCTAATCAACATTATCATCTATAACACGATAAGAGATGCTAACCGGAAGAGTCTCCCCTTACCTTAGCCAAGAATCTGGACTTTTCCCCTCCTTCTCCATCAAACCCGTAAGCCCTCTTTCTTCAAATTCAGCCAAAATCTCCAATCTTCAAACTCGCTTATCTCCCTCATCAAGAACTTCCTTCACACGAATTAATATATCAAATCAAAGGAAATTTCGTGTAGAATCTGAATCTTCAAGAATTACCTGATTTGGAGCTAAGAGCAGAAATTTATGACTCATTTTGTGAGGGCTGCACCATGAATACGAAAATGGGTTTTGTCCATGAGTTATTCTTCTCTCCCTCTTAGGTTTTCTTCCTCTATTTCTCAATTTCCTCTTATTTCCTTGTTTATTGAAAACATAACATAATTTAGTAATGGGCTCAACAACTTAACACCCCCTCATTACTAAATACCACCCTTGGTCCAAAGACCAATATTCCATAATTTCTTTAATTAGTTCAACGAAAATACTAAATAATTCTAAATAATAATTTAATTTCCGATTAAATTAAAATTTAACTAATATGGGGCGTTATAGTTACCACCGTGGATAGTGCTATGCACCTCCATTACACGAAGTGTTTAACATTGCGACTCTACTCTAACACGCCTTCTTCTCATCACTTAGATCTGGAGAGCATGTGCATCCAACAATGATCTATTAGTAAGATTCCTATTACATCTGGTTGTAGAACATTGCCTCAAGAATTGAGGATGTATGGGGGCAAGTACGATCGAAGAACAAGAACATATAACAAACTACAGTTACGGGCCACTTGACTACTAGAGCAGGTTCCTTGATAGAGGAGCTTGTATGAGATAACTCATAGGCAATGTCCTCTGAGCATCAATTCCTTATCCGAAGTGATTGGATTCCCATATCTCTGAAGACATGCCTATAAGATAGCTGAAATTCATTAAACGTATACATATAAATGGCACCCTGGATCTTAGTAGCATGGAAGCAAAGTCTTCTCGGAGATACCCCTGGTCGGTGTTTAAATGTAGTTCTTTTCCCGACCTCGACTATTTGTAAGAGATTATCAAGTGAAAGAAGCAGGAATGTTACAACCCCCGTCTGTCAGAAGCTATCATGTCAGGCTACTATACAAGAAAGTTTGGTTGCTTCAGAACATCCGCGGTAGTTAATAAGATACGTCTTTAACGAATCCAACCGCCGCCCCATAAGGTAGATGAAGATAAGGTTGTCTACACCAACGCCTCTCTCAATTAAAGAAAATATGGCACAAAAGAGGACAGTGTATCCTTACCCCCACTTCTATTAGTTAGATACTCCACAAAGTTGTTGCATAGTCTCGATAATTGATATCCTTATTGTTAAATATTTCAACCACAGATAATATTGTGTGTTTCATGTGTAATGGCAAGAGTCGGTATTTTAATACATAATTCACAACTAAGGAGCTCTCTTCTCAATGTAGTTGGTGCAGTCCCCCTCATTCATATTTAGCCAATCCAAGGGAGTTAGGTGGTGGAGCCTAGAGACGTCCATCTCGATCTGAGTCATTACTCGGGAGGTAGGGACTAGGATCCTACCCTTGGACAGGGAATGGTCCTCTATGACGCAGAGCCCATCACAAAGATATGACAAGGCCTCGGCAGGACTAGACCCCTCCGCAAAGAAAACAAACACACATTGAACTAGTGAATATTAAATACAGCAAATAAACAACCATTGAATCAGTTAACTCTAATTACCACAAACATAAACAACAAACTAAACATGGTTTCAAAATGAAATTTACTGGGTGAAATGAGCACATCAACTACTTTGGCATAACGAGTCACCTTTTTCCATCTTGAAGGAAAATAATAAGGGTTATCTCACCCAAAACAGACAACATTTCACACTTGCCATGAAGCGGACTCGCACCTCAAAAGTGAACACTAACAATGCCCCTAAGGCAAACAAACTTTACATTGTAGGGGTGACAAGAAAACCCTAGCGATGCAACAGCTTACAAACAACCAGAAGTGCAACACAAAGACAACATAATAAATCCAAATACATTACTTAAAGTGAAATAATATGCAACTCACTGAGGTAAAAATATTTTTTTGAATGTTAATTGTCATAAGCGAGGCACAATATCCCAAAACATATTATAAGAACAAAGGAAACAATACAAAGAAAAAGAAGAAGTGTAACAGGATCACCCTTTGGAGTCCTTTCAGGAGCAGCCAGGAAGGGGTTTAGTTCCTAAACTGGAATTAGAGTAGTGGAACAGAACCTCCTCACTTGTTCCACTACTTTATCGCGGACCCTTTACACGGCTTGCGTTGTTCGTTGAAGGGGATCATGAAGTGTCACCTCCAGAATAACAACCTCGTCTTCAAGAGTTTTTAGGACCTTGACATGAGTTTCAACCTCTCAATAAGGAGTTTCCCAATACTCCTCTACATGGCGGGTCATCTCGGTAACTTGACGCCACTTCTTTTCTGCCTCAAGAGCAACCTTCAGCTCAGTTACCCAGGCATCCAGAGTAGAAGGAGAGTCATGGGTCTTCACTTACTCTTAGAAAGAGTCGTTAAGCTTAGCCATCTCCTTCAACTCATCCAACTCCTTATAGAAAGTTAAATACTTATACTTGATCAGTACATTTTAATGCATATTCCTCTATGTTTGTATTTAGGCATTTCCATGGTTTACTTTGTCTATTTTTATGTTTTATAATGTTTTTCTAATTTAGTTCATTTTTACCTTTAATTGATTTTCGTACTTTATTTTCAGCATTATCATCTTTCAATAAAACAATCATAACTGAAGCTTCAAGAGTCGGATCGCGTTCTACGAATCTCCGAAAAGATGAGAGAAAGAGCTACAACTTTTATGTTGCGGTAAGAAGCTGATTCAGACTATAGCAGGCTTGAATAATTTGTTGAAGTTACAGCATTAGAAATATTTAGTTTTGGTCGTTTTTGGGCCGGGTTTTCTTTATGTTTTTGACCCAGTTGGGTTATGACCCGAATTCCTTGTTTCATTTCCTATGCCTAGGCAGCCGCTACAGTGTTTCGGATTACCTTCTATTTTCCAAAAGAATACTTTTTGCTCTGTACGCTTGAATTGATAACTAATCCGAAAGGGAAATCTATCGGAGTCTAATTCCACAAACTTTGAGGTTTTTATCAAATTCAATTAAATTGCCTATTCCTTTCAATATTATGCTCTACGTATTGTTTGCTTAATTCAAGTTCCATAGGATTAATATTGATTTGATTCAATGATTGTGTGTTCCTATGTTTAATCGCGTTTGCTTAATTCGCACAATTGTGTTTGCTTAATCCATGATACTTTAATCCATTTTTTTAATTTGAAAACTAGGAATGTACAATCTTGTAATATGAATTGCACTTGTTAACTCAATATTACAATCGAATAGGAATTGAAATCATTCAGGGAATTGGAATTATATTGATCGATGATAAGTTGGAAATTGAAACGGCAGATTAACCTGTTTTAATCACTAATTTTATAATCACTTTTTTTCACTGCCTTCTTAATCGAAAATCAACAAACTCCCTCGAATTGTTTTCAATTAGTTAATAATAATACAAGAATCTTATTAATACGATACTCGAGCCTTTGTCGTTATTGTAACTATACTTTCAAATATACTCATTTTGTATTCGTGCGCGACAGTGGATCAATACTCTATAGCTACACACTTACCCTTCCAAGTATCTCTTTCTTGGAAGGATTGCTAGCTACCAAGACATCCCATATGCTAATGGCGGTAAGAGAAAATTAAGAAGGTTCCTTATACATGTGTTAAGTGATCTCAGTGAGGAGTTCCACCTTCTCTGCCTCATATGTTTTTTGGACGAAGGATAAGCCATTCATCAATACAACTGTAGAAGCTTCCTAAAGAGTGCAAGCAAGTCGATAAGTAAGCATGGGAGGCATCTGTAGGAAGGGAGTTATCAACCCTAAAGAAGCATTCTCGTCCAGGCGGGTTCACTTGGGAGAACCCTCATCTAAGGGGGGTGTTGGTCTTCATTTCAAATCCTCTTCATTGAAATTGGAGATGGGGTGTGTCCTCCATAATTAGAGTAGCAGCAGCAGTGGTAAGCTGGTTGACCTTAAGGCCAGTGGTAGCAGTCTCGATGGTCGAGATGGGAGCAATGGTAGAATCAAGAGTAGTGGTTTGAGGAGGGGTGTCATAGCCCGACCAAAAGGAACAGACTTAATAAAAGGGTTTTGAAATAATTTAATGAAGAATCTCATTCATTGCGAGAGCTCTCATATACCTTTTTCGGGTCACAATAGTCGGTTAGGGATATAACTTATTGACCCATGCGATCACGATCAAGTGGAGGAATATGAGAATCAAGAGACAACCCTATTCCCACGGCAGAACAAATATCGCTCTCAAAATCATTCAATAGGTTAATAGTATTATCGTTCATCCTGGCAAGAAAAGCGGAAATGCTGAAGATAAAAGCTTGGGTTGAGGAGGATACCTGGTTGTCTGAGATTGATGAAGCATATTAAATGAAAAAAGGTAGAGACTTTAATCAAGGAACTATAGTTTATTCGATTAATGCTCTTAGAAAGGAAGAGATGAAGGAGTTTACTAATAAAGTTAATATGAAAGAACTTGAATGCAAATAATTGTGAGAGGTTTTTCAACACTTAACTTCCCCTATTTATAGATGAAGATGAATGAACGATCTAGATTTGTGATGGAAAGGAGTGTGAAATAAATTGTTGAGTTTCTCCTTGGGAATACGCGAACACTCGAGTGCATTATAAGTCGCACAATTCCCTAACTTGTTGCGACAGTACACATGTCAGAAGAAAGTAGTGAAAAGTTTCAATGATAGAAATGCATTTAATGCGCATGTTCTCCATTACGTCTGTTGTTCCTTTTGGATTGAATGCATTATGCAAAAACAATATGGAGTGTACACGATGTTTTGGTAAAGAAAATGACACATTACATAATGTTCTAGCAGGTGTGGCACATCTAGCCCCTTCTACAGTTCAAGCTTTGGCACGTTTTTATGTGATTTCTGAGCATGTTTCTGGATTCAGTTTTGATTAATTTGTTGCTATCTTTTAGCAATTTGATTAATTAGATTTAATTGATAATTTAATAAGATCAAATTTAAATTATGGATATTTAAATTTGAATTCAAATCAAATCAAATATTTTAGTGGATCTGTTTTGGAAAAACAAATCTTAACCAAATCTCCACCATATTTGGGATTACAATTCAAATCCCCTTTGGAGAAAAGCCCAACTTTCAATTGCTATTTAAAGAGACTCTTTCTAACGTTAAAGACATGTGAGCTTAATTGAAGATTTTGTGCTAGGTTTATTTGAGTCTTTTGTTTGTGTTTTTATACACCACGCTACGCCTACATTCATATCTCAAGGCATAGTGTTGGTTTGTTTAGTTGAGTTGTAATTCAACATTCTTTAATTTGTTTATTAAAGTTGATCGCTAGGGTTAGTGATTAATAGAAAGTGAAATAAATTCTCATATTTATGGGGGATCCTAAATAGAAAGTCATTGGGTAGTATTAGGAAGAGGTTTTGAACAAGGTATGTTCATGTAAGACTAATTGTACTAATACTATTGATAGTGAATTTCATTTCTTGGGTTAGACGCCCTTCAAATGTAGGTGTGGTTAGCACTGAAATGGGTTAATAACTATTGTGTTCTTTATTGTTTTTCTACTTCATCATCTTGTATAAGTTAAATTATCATAACTTGGTTGTACACATTTTCTCAGGCATCGTGTCCAACATTTGTATCCAAGAACAAAATTTCTACTTGTTCCACTAACTCTAAGTGTTTCGCTTCCAATTCACAACAGACGACATCCTTGGAGGCCGGCCAAAATTACTAAAGGTTTCGTCGGCTCTCTTAGTGCACAAAAAATCCTTGGGAGGCAACTGGTTTAGGCCAGCCAAAGGCCTAAATCATTGAGGCTCAACTCATCTCAAATCTATTCCACTTGACCCAAGGTATAAAATTCAGTTCACACGGAAAGCAAGGTACATTCTCTAATATCTACTTTTTAATATAATAATTTTGAATCTTGAACTGACTTGTGCGTTGGAGTGCTTACCTTGCAGGTCCATCCTACGATGTTGTACCAGAGATTTGTACCACCTGTTTAAGATCCCAAGCTCATCAATTGCATATAATTTTGGTTCCAATATGGAACAAAAATAATAACTTCCAAAGGAAAAACAATTTCAATCAAGGATGAAAATCAGAATTTGGTCCATCAAATAAATAACCATATTAAAACTACATTCAAGCACATTCGAAAGATTGAACAAAAAAGCAGAAGGATGCGTTTAACTAGTTAATATATATCAAAAATATATTAAATACTAAAGTACTTATTAACTTATTTTACAAGTAATCAATGAAAAAATCCGATTAATTAATGAAAAGTGATAAAAAAAAAACACCCATTAAAATATTTTACCTTCACATTGACTAAAAAGGGGTTAAATGGCTAAGAAATCACCAAAGCAACACAAAAACCATACTTTTTTGTACGAGGGATCGCAATTGAATAAGGCAACAATAAATGTGATTATGGTACTCACCTTGAGCGATGGATCTTTGCTCACAAGAGAAATAACATTTTGACACATTAATTGAAAGTTTAGTTTACGATGATCGTGTAAAAAAATTAAAAGAGTAATTTAATTTTTAATATTTATTACATCATATTGTATGATGTACATGAAATAATAAAATATTATTATTATTTTTTATATCCACCAAGCTCGTGATAGAATATTATCAATCGGGTCATTATAATATTATATAATTATCTAACTCATTATCATCTTTTGTCTCTATCTTATCTTGTGCATCAAACAAAATCTAAAAATATATTAATAAAAACTAAAATAAATATTATATTAATATTTTTAAAAAAAAATTATTTTTCAATTAAAGAAATAATAATTATTTTTAAAGAGAGATAAATTCATACATAACATTTAGTCTAATAATAGAAATATTGATGATGGAAATAATGATGTGGACCTTATTGTCTAGGCATTCTAGAAAGATCTTTAGAAAACATTATGAAGTATTTGTTTCATTTATTTTTCTTTAATAGATAGCACACGGTTAAACACTCATCCCTCGTGGTAAATTAAATTACCCTTTATGCCCTTAAATTTATATTCACACTCTCTCTCTTTATTGACCTCGATATATAAAAAAAAAACTCGCCACACAATGTTTTTGAAAAACATAATATCTCTAATAGTTTGCATTTTCATTCTCATTTTACCATTCTCAGAAAGAAAAAAAACGAACACATCGTAATTCTCTTATTCAACTTTTTAATAGTGGAAATGCTCAATTTCATTTATAATTGATCCAAAGTTGGAACGCCCTTCTAAAAGCCCAGGCACCGGGATAAAGCTGCAAGGGAACAACTTTCAAAAATCTCAACACCTCCACTTCGAACTCGGACAAAGGCATCCGCAAATTTAACCGAGTAAATAGACATTCATTGAAAGGAATATACCATCTCGTAAAGCTACTACATATCCTCTTACCTGATTCCACGGAGAAAACCAACCAATTAGAGAGATGACCTACATCTATATTAGCATCCCTCGCGGGTGCAGGACTATCCAAAGTAGAGGGGGTTCCTAGTATCTCAGAATCCACTCAGTTATACTTGCTCTTATCAACCAGCTCCACGAGCTTAATACTCCTTAGAAGTATCTTGTCAGCTTGGAAGATATTTGATGGCCTAAGACAATTGACATCAACAAGTTGTGTAACACCCATATATTTTAATTTTTAATTTAATTGGAATTTAAATTAATAATTAGAATTATTTTGGTTTTGTGAAATTAATTTGGAAAAGGTTTGTTTATGACATTGGGCCATGTGTGATACTACTAAGAAGGGGGTGTTATGTTAGTAAAGCCCTTTTTCTAATTAAAAGTTATTTTTCATAAAATAATAAGGAAATTGGAAAAGAAGGGATATAACGTGAAAAGAGCTGAGAAGTTGAGAACTCAAAGAACGTGAAAAAAAACAGAAGAGGAAGAGGACCAACCAAGAATTCTTGACTAAGGTAAGGGGGGACTCTCCGATTAGCATCTCTTATTGTATTATAGGTGATAGGACATGATTAGATGTATTGTTTAGGTCAATTTGATTATATGATTAGATTGGGGTTTAGAATGATTCTTGAATAGATCATATAATTCGAGGTTACCTATGTTAATTTCTTTGCATAATTGTGTGTGAATATATGTTATGGTATGAATATGGTGTTTTGTTGATGTGTTGTTGTGTTCATCCATGAAACTAAATCTGTGAATATGAACCCCTAAATAATTGAGTAGAAGTTAGGTTTTAATGAGTAAAATTGATATATGATGATAGATTGTTGAAGTTAGATGAATCCTATATGTTAAAGTGTGTAAAAATGGCTGTTTAGATCCGAAATCGCAGACTGTAATGGTGGAAAACGAGTGGAAAACGGACTGGTGCGATTGCAGGATTTTGGAGAAATTCTGGCGATTTGCATATGATACGCGTATGAGGGACTTCCCAGGGGCTGTACACGTATGGTACGCTGCTGATCGGTAAAATAGCAAGTGTACTATTTTTACCGATGTAGTAATAATGGGTTTTACCCCAAGTATCGATCACGAGGATTGCGTGGAAAATACAAATTATGATAAGGAGTCAATTAAACAAAAAGATCATTGGTGATGATTTTAGAGTAAAATAATAGGGTTAAAATAAATCAACTGAAAATAGAGATGAGTTTTGAGTATAAAGGTAGAATAATGCCAGGGTAGGTGTATGATTTGCCTTATAATGACTTTGTAAAAACAGATCTCTTCAACAAGTTCATGAAGCACTATTTGTTCTTAAGGATGTTTTCCTAAGTCCTTAGTGAAAAACCTTTTGGTTTACAATCCTATTGCCTAAGTCCTTAGAAACAAAGGTCTGTGAACCAAAGATATCAATGATCAAGAATATTCAAATAACCTTACGGTATCCCTAGTCCTAGGTGATAACCTAAGATCTAATTGTTTAAAAACCTTAACAATCGTAGTCCTTCAGATCGTTAACCGTAGATCAAACCTTGTTTGTCCGACAAAGCAAGCATAATACTCATTAAACAATTAAGTTTTAAAACATGAATCCTTGATTAAAGAAATGCGTAGATCATAGTCATTACAATAAAAATCAGGGACACCCCCCTGGCATTGGGGGGTTTAGCCTCTCATAATATTCAAGAAAACACTATCAGAAAGTTTAGACATTTACAAAAGATTAGGAGAACTCTGATCTTCAATGGTGTCCACCGTTGAATCTCCTAGCCTTCCAAAACCTTGATAAAGCTATCTTGCTCTCTTCTGCAATTCTTTCTTACGATCAAAAAAGTGTATCAAATAACTTAAAACATAAACCTAAATAGTCTCCATACAAGCCTTTAGTAGTACAAAGTCAAAAGTGCCCCTGGAATAAGTTGGAATGTCCCAAGACCCAAATAATGATCATCAATGCGCCTACCAACACGGGCCGTGCGCAGGCACACGGGCGGCCGTGTTGGTCCCCTGGTTACTTCCATTGGCAGCTGTTGAACACCAACACGGGCCGTGCTCAGGAACACGGGCGGCCGTGTTGGTCCCCTGGAATTTCTATGGCATTGGTTCTGTGCTCCAACACGGGCCGTGTGCTGAAGCACGGTCGGCCGTGTTTGCCCCCAGACTTGTGATTTTTCGTCTTTTTCTTGCTCTTCCTTCTTCCTTGATGCTTGGACACTCAAGATGCTTTGTTCAAACCTGCAACTTGTACACAACTAAACAAAAGGCATAAAAACATCTAGAATTTAACTAAATAAATAAAACCAACAATGAAAAGATCAAACAAACAAAAAGCAAAAACTTAACAATCTTCTACGAAACTCACACCAAATTGTTACCAAATTGATAGATATGGACCGAATGCATGATGTAAATTATATGAAAATGGTGACCGATCAGCTGCCCTGTTCCGTCCAAAACACAGCCTTCTGCTAGTACGCGTATGATACGTGTATGAGAAGGGGGAATACGCGTATGGTGATGTGATGCGCGTATGCCGTGTTTTATGTGGAAATCAGCCTCTGCTGATACGCGTATGATACGCATATGGTGCGTTTTTATGTGGAAATCAGCATCTGCTGATACGCGTACGACCAGCGTGTGTGCAGAATTTTCCCGCTTTGTGATTTTTGAAAGTTTGATGATGCGTAACTTTTGAACCGTTGGCCTGTTTTGAGTGTCGTTTCGAGTATGATGAATCTTATGAAATAACCTTTGTGTTGGATGATGATTTAATTGTATTTGAATGATGCTAATATATATAAACATGCTTGATGATGATGATGATGGTTCGAACATGAGACGATGTTGTTCATTTGGATTGACGATAGTATAAGTATGTTCTATATATGTTTGCATTCATTCATAATCATTTGTTGAGGGCTGTATCCAGATGATTGTTGTGGATCAATGAAGGGAATAATTCCCATTGTGTGGAATTTATGCTGGCAGGGCCGTATCTTAATGATGTTGGATCGGTCGGTGGGTTATTCCCATTTATGATGTTTGTACCACATGCATAGTGTCAGTTCATTCATATGTATGATTTTCATAACATGATTGAATGTGTTTTTCAGTGTTATGGTTTGTGTAGCAACCTGCCTAAAAATTTAAACTTCGAGTCGCCACCTATTCTGAAGGGCGAATAGGAAACCCTACACAGATACGAGATTCAGGGTAAGTTATTATAATCAGGTTGAGGGAAGGTGTTAGGCACCCCCAGCCCTTTCCTAAAGGCTAATAATTCAAAGATCAGGGTTTCATGGCAGGGTTCATAAAGAAATATGGCAAACAGAATTATAATGACATGATTAGAATTTTGAAGAGGGGGACTCGCCTTGTTGCCAAGTGCCTACGTACCTCCTTAGGGAGGATCAGAGTCTACGTAGTTCGGGGAAGGTTGTACGCCATTAGAATTGAATTTGATTTAGAAATGTTTTTTAGAGGCTTTTTGAATGGCCTTTCGTAGTTCGATGATTTTGTAGTTTTGAATGGATTTAAGAAATATTTTAAGGTTCGGGCGTACAACCCGGATTTGGCACAATTAACCGCAATGATCAATAGGTTTGATCACCATAGTTAAAAGATTAGGGGTTTTGCACCATTACCAATTCAAATCGATTGATTCGATTATCACTAATAATGAATTAATGTGTTTTATTATTTTTTATGAATTTTATTTTGTATTGTTACCCCTCATAATCGATTAACACGATTACAAATAATAACAAATTAAATTTAGAACAAGGCAAGATTAATCATCACAATCAATAAGATGATTGCAACCATTTAATCGAATATAATCTGAATTTTATTTTAATAGTATTTTAATTAAAATCATTGTTAACCATAGCGATCAATCGATTTAATCGGCACGAATAACAAATTGAAAATTTTTAATATAATCATTATGTATTTATTTTATTAAAAAAATAATTATAATACAATTAATATATATTAAAAATAAGTATTTTAATTAAAATAAAACAAAATAATTAAAATTTATTTAGTTTTATTAAGGTTATGATTCAGTGTGGTTATGATGAGGGCTCATGGTATGGACATCAGCCTAAGGGCGTCAGATCTGGTTGGGGTGAGAATCAAGGGTCAGATTATGAGGGTACATGGTGAGGGTTTGAAGCTAAGGCGCACTGGATCATGTTTAGAAAATCAGAAAAATATATGAAAGGGCTCGGTATCGAACCCAGGCCCTTGGGGTTACACGCTCACCACCAATACCAGCGCAGCTAAGTGCGCGTAGTGTTATCTGAACACTCTCGATTAAATATAAAAAAAACAACAAAAACTAATGAAAACGCGCGCGCGAATTCAAATGGACGAGTCACTGGGTGACAGCTCATCATCGTCCCCAAACCACCCTGCAAATTTCTGTTGGCCAGCTACAAATTAGCTACGATTTGTTCGTAGCAAACTCAGAACACGAAAATAACGAATAGCACATACATTTGAATAAACTTGGCGCGACCCTATCACCTTACTCGTCTCAACCATGCGAATCAGGCTATACCATCAATTAACCTTAATTTAGCTCCTATAAAAAACCCCCAAACCGAAACCCTAGAACCTTGTTCGGCCTCCAATGGCCGATTACACTATGACGCCCCAAAACACAGTCAATTAATCCAGAAACGTTCACAGCGATAATATAAACCCAAACACACAATCAAATCATCATGAACATGCGTGTACTATGCTAATCGAATCAGTTTTTGAAATTACGTACCTCGGCCAATCGGAGGAGAATCTGGGGGTGTTGTTGCAGCGTGATGATCCTCACACGTTCAGAAACACTTGAGGCAGCTTGTGCAATCTTTAAATTGCTTTGAAAACCTCCAATTCTCTGAAACCGAATCTCAGTTCTTGAGTGATTTTTTTGACTTCTTGCAAACTCTCCCCTGCAGAATTTTTCGTCCCCTAATCTGGTCCCTTGTGTTTGATACTTATACTGGAATGAATTAGGTTAAAAAAGAGAGCCCCAAGGATTATTGAATCAAATTTTGCCATATTTGAGAAATTTGATTTCTTTCTTGAATGGCAAGCTACTATTTTTGATCAATATTGTATCAAATCTTTCCAATCCATGTATGCACGAAATTAAATATATTTTAGACATTAATGGTGATTGGAAATACTTAAAAATCTATTTTCCATCAAAATATTTGATTTTTATGTTAATTAAATCATTAAAATGAAATAAAAAAATCATATTAAATCAAATATAATGTTAAATTTCGTGGAAAATAATTTTGGGCATGCTAATGTCTTGTAGACTAAGAGTGTAACAAAAAACCATGGGCCCATTTGCAAACTTTCTCAACTTGAACCTCCTTTTTTCATATTTGGTCCTCAAAAATCACATAACTTTGATCAAGCATATCTCACCCAATTTTCAAGCTATGAGAGAGTTCTAATACTTTTTGGAAACCTCAAGAGGTCCTCTATAAGCCACTTTGGAATATATTTTTCATTTGAAGCTTTTATCTTGATCATATCCTCTTTGGAAAAAACTGCTTTTGAGGGATGCCTGAAAATGACCTGTAATCTTTTGCCTTGTATCTCTTAAATGAAGCACTTCTAGCCTTGGCTTGTGAGACACAAAGTTGTAGAGAATCCAATTTCCTTCAAAATAGGCTTTGAGTGGGGAATTTTTGATGTTCCATGTGAAAGTTATGCCCAGTCAAAGTTGGGTTGACTTTCTCCTAAGAAACCCTAATTTGAACCTTTTTGTATTTGTTCATCTCTGAGTTTCTATTAATGGAATCATGATCAATCTTTGATCAAATGATGGTTATACTTCACATACTTGATGTTGACCAAAATTGGGAGGCTTTGACTATGCTCTGATTATGGTTGACTTTTAGGTCAAACCAGTTGACTGTGGATCATCTGGACTTTTGAATGAGTAATCTTTGGGACTAAATCTTGCACTTTGAATTATTGTAACTGGAATATGGAAGGCAAATTTTGGGGTATGACAGTTTGATGATGTGTTAATTGAGTTATGATGAATTATCTGAATATAATACAATTGAGTGAATAATATAACTATGATGTGTTATTATTTATGATGCCATAATATTTGTTAATTGTGATGAGACTCACCCTTACATGTTGTCATTTTCAGATTAAGGATAACGGTTTTCGACTTGGTGAGGATTAGCTCATAAGTCAGTGTGTTTAGTATAGCGTCAGGTGTCATGCTCTGATATTGTAACACTGGGGAACGCGAGTTTTTGAGTTTATAAGTTTACAACTCTATTTGTTTTGTTTTGGGTTATTTTGTAGGATATAGTATCAAAGATGTTAAACTTATCCGTATGATTTATTTTTCACTGTGTTAACATGAGATGTTATGAACTATGATAAATTTCCCTTAGTGAATGCATGACAATGACGTACGTTATTTTGTTTTAAATTGAATTGTGGCACCCTTGTCTCATGTTACTCTGAATTATTTATTTTAATTGTCGCGAGGTTTAGAAGGGTCTTACAATAGTGGTATCAGAGCATAGTCGGTCGTTGTGACCAGAGTCTTAGTGTCAGTCTTCCCTGTGTATGCGACTAGTATGAGTTAACTTGTCGATAATTTTGTTCTGACGAAATTGTTTGTGAATTAAGCAGAGCAATGGCTGGAAGAGATGGAAGAAACGACGATGCAATTGCTGAGGCTTTGTGGATGATTGCTAGTGTGCTGGGAGGAAATGCTAATGGTGTTGGGATTGGTGCGAACAGACAATTGGCAGAATTTCAAAGGAACAACCCTCCGTTGTTCAAAGGCACTCACGACCCTGAAGGTGCTCAGAAGTGGATGAAGGAAATCGAGAGGATTTTCAGAGTGATGGATTATGCTGAGAACTTAAAGGTGAGGTATGGTAGTCACATGTTATCTGAGGAAGCTGACGACTGGTGGATTGCTACCAAGACAGAGCTAGATACTGATGGAATAGCAATCACTTGGGCTGTGTTCAAGAGGGAATTTCTGAGGAAATACTTTCCTGAGGATGTTCGGGGAAGGAAGGAGATTGAGTTTATGGAGCTGAAGCAAGACAATATGACAGTTCCAGAGTACGCTGCCAAGTTTGTACAATTGGCAAAGTACTACACTCATTACAACAACGATGAGGCTGATGATTTTTCGAAATGCATCAAATTCGAGAATGGTCTCCGTGATGAAATCAAGCAGGGTATCAGATATCAGAGGATTCGAAGGTTTGCCGACTTGGTTGACTAGAGCGGGATATTTGAGGAAGATAATATCAAGATGAAATCATCTCACTCTCGCGAGTTGGTTGACAGAAAAGGTAAGAAGCATGTGGATAGAGGTAAGACATATGGCAGAGGTAAAGTTGTTGATTGGAAGAAGCCTAGTGGGGGAGACTCTAGTGTTTTTGTCAGATGCTACAACTGTGGCGAGATTGGACATCGTAAGAATAAATGCAAGCTTGATGAAAAAAAATGTTTCAAGTGTGACAAAGTAGGCCATATTGCTGCTGATTGTAAGAAGAAGGTATTGACTTGCTACAACTGTGGTGAAGAGGGTCACATTAGCCCACAGTGTACTAAACCAAAGAAGAACCAATCTGGAGGAAAGGTTTTTTCTTTGACTGGGTCGGAAACCACTTTTGAAGATCGATTGATTAAAGGTATGTGTTTCATTCATGGCACACCTTTAGTTGCAATTATAGATACTGGAGCGACTCACTCTTTTATTTCTTTGGATTGTGCTAAGAGATTGAATTTAGAAATATCTGACATAAATGGATGTATGGTTATTGACACTCCTGCGTCGGGTTCAGTAACTACTTCGTCTGCTTGCTTAAATTGTCCGGTCGATATTTTTGGTAGGGAATTCGGAATGGACTTAGTGTGTCTTCCATTGAAACAACTTGATGTAATCCTGGGAATGAATTGGTTGGAATTCAACCGCGTTCATATCAACTATTTTTTGAAGACGGTGTTGTTTCCTGAGGCTATTAATGCTGACGATCTGGCTATGACTGCTAGACAAGTGAATGATGCAATTGAAGATAATGCAACAGTGTTTATGTTGTTTGCGTTGATGAACTTGAAGGAGAAGGTAGTAAGTAGTGAACTACCAGTGGTATGTGACTTTCCGGAAGTTTTTCCATAGGATGTGGACGAGTTACCGCCGGAAAGAGAGATAGAGTTTGCTATTGAATTGGTTCCGGGAACTAGTCCAGTGTCTATGGCACCGTATCGTATGTCACCATCTGAGTTGGCTGAACTGAAGAAACAATTGGAAGAATTGCTTGAAAATAAATTCATTCGTACGAGTGTTTCTCTGTGGGGTGCGCCTGTGATGTTGGTAAAGAAGAAAGAGGTTCTATGAGACTGTGTGTAGATTACCGACAATTAAATAAGGTTACTATCAAGAATCGGTATCCATTGCCGAGGATTGATGATTTGATGGATTAACTGGTGGGAGCGTGTGTGTTTAGTAAGATTGATCTGAGGTTTGGGTATCACCAAATTCGAGTGAAGGAGGACGATATTCAGAAGACGACATTTAGAACGAGGTATGGTCATTACGAGTATTCGGTAATGTCGTTTGGAGTTACTAATGCACATGGTGTTTTTATGGAATATATGAATAGGATCTTCCATCCTTATCTTGATAAATTCGTGGTGGTATTTATAGACGGTATTCTGATATATTCTAAGAGCATGTGGAACACCTCAGAATTGTGTTAGAGTTGTTAAAAGAGAAGAAACTTTTCGCCAAATTGTCAAAGTGTGAATTTTGGTTGGATGAAGTTAGCTTTCTTGGGAACGTAATTTCTAAGAATGGTATTGCTGTTGATCCTACAAAAATAGAAGCGGTATCCCAGTTGGAAGCTCCGAAATCAGTGTTGGAAATTCGTAGTTTTCTTGGTCTTGCAGGTTACTACAGAAAGTTTGTAGAAGGATTTTCAAAGTTAGAATTGTTGTTAACTAAATTAACTAGGAAGGGTCAAGCGTTTATTTGGGATTCAAAATGTGAAGAAGGATTCTAAGAGTTGAAGAAGAGGTTGACTAGTGCTCCTATCTTGATTTTTCCGAGTTCGACAGAATCGTTTGTGGTATATTGTGATGCGTCACTGATGGGTTTAGGTGGTGTATAGATGCTGAATCAACAAGTAGTCGCTTATGCGTCGAGACAACTCAAAGTGCATGAAAGGAATTATCTGACTCGTGATTTAGAGTTGGCAGCTGTGGTTTTTGTTTTGAAGTTGTGGCGACATTATTTATATGGTTCGAGATTTAAAGTGTTTAGTGATCATAAGAATCTGAAGTATCTCTTTGATCAGAATGAGCTTAACATGAGGCAGAGGAGGTTGCTAGAATTCCTTAAAGATTATGATTTTAGTTTAAATTACCATCCTGGTAAGGCAAACGTGGCTGCTGATGCGTTGAGTAGGAAGTCCTTACATATGTCTATGCTAATGGTGAAGGAATTGGATTTAATTGAACAGTTTAGAGATTTGAGTTTGGTGTGTGAAGGTACTCCTAATAGTGTTAGATTGGGTATGCTAAAGCTGACTAGTGGTATTCTTGAAGAGATTAGAAAGGGTCAGAAAGCTGGTATTGAGTTAATCGATAAGTTGACTTTGATTAACCAAGGTAAAGGTGGTGAATTCAGAACTGAAGAGAATGGTATAATGAGGTTTGGTGATCGGGTTTCTGTTCCTGATGTTGCTGAACTCCGAAAGAGTATTCTAGAAGAAGGACACCGTAGTGGATTGAGCATTCACCCTGGTTCTACCAAGATGTATCATGATTTGAAAAAGTTGTTTTGGTGGCCTGGAATGAAGAAGGAAATTGCAGTGTTTGGTTATTTTGGTTTGACATGTCAGAAGTCAAAAATTGAGCATTAGAAGCCATCTGGGTTTATGCAACCAATGTTTATTCCTGAATGGGAGTGGGACAGTATATCAATGGATTTTCTTTCTGGTTTGCCGAGAACTGCTAAGAATTGTGAGGCTAATTGGGTTGTTGTGGACAGGTTGACGAAGTCTGCACATAATAAGATGTCGACTGAAACTTTAAAAGACTTCTAAGCTGATATAATAACCCAATAAGCCTAAGGGGGAACTATTTTGAGCATACAATGGAGATGAAAACAGCAATAATATTTATAAGAGTCTTCTATTTCAAAACCAAAACCACGGAATACACTAGTAATGAAAACAACAACAAAGAAACGCTAGAAATAACAATGATGGTGGCATTCCTTTCCATAACAGTCTAAGGTGATTAGTTCATTTAGATGGACCGCAAAATAATTCCTGTTAGACCGAGATAAAAACAAGTTTATTGCAAATTCTTTATGCTAATCATTTTGTTAGAATGGATCATGAAAACCCTTATACACATCTTACAAAGTTCTATGAGTTGTACGGTACACTTGGAACTCCATAAGTTGAGGAAGTGGCGGTACTGATGAGATTGTTTCCATATTCATTAATTGGAAAAGTTAAAGAATGGTATCTTGATCAATCAACACAAGTGATGATCAAATTGAATGTACTAGAGGAAAAATTCTTGGATAGATTCTTTCCTCACAACAATTTCATGAAATCCAAAACAAAAATTGCTATGTTCTCTCAAGGCACAATGGAAACTCTATGTAAAGCGTGAAAGAGTACAAATCCATGTTGAGGAGATGCCTGAACCACAGTTTTGATGATCACACAAATACATATCTTCAAAAATAGATTACAAAAACAACCTAAATTGTTGCTAGATGTTACTACTGGGGTTATCTAATCTCAAAAAGCACAGAAGATGCAATTTTAATAATTTAAATAATGGCGCTTAGTGACCACCTAGGTCAGTATGTAACGTCCCGAATAATTCGATTAATTATTTAATTAATTGTTTTTGAAATAGTGGATGAATTATGAAGTGAATGTGAAATATTGGACTTTAAATTACCTTATTGGAATTAATCATTTAATTATTGGTGGTGAAGTAAGGAAGTAATTATTTAGTTGGGATTGTTTTGGTGGTTGACATAGAAATGTGGGGGGTGTGAAACTTAAGCCCAATAGAAATAATAATAATACCAAGTTTATATTCAAGGAATAGAATTAGGTTAATTGAGAAGGGAAATAATTGGAGAATTGAAATTGATCGTGGAAAAGTTGTAGTGGAGAGGAAAAGTTGCAGAAGAGGCAAAGATTGGAATCTACGGCGAAACTCGGATTCGACCGGAAATTATAGAGCGGTCTCTAATCCAAGGTAAGGGTGGGGTTAAAACTCTATAACCGGTATTATGATGAATGATATGTGGGATTTTGGGTGTTGAAATTTCTACTGTGTTTGATGTTGTTGTTGTATGTGTTAATGTTGTTTGTTGTGATGTTTTCTAAAATCGATAAGGAAATTGATTTTGTTCTGTCAATGAAATGTTATGCAAAAGAAAGTTATTTGTGTCGATTTAATATAAATTGAAAGTCCTGAAATACTGATTGTTAATTAAATGGGTCGATGAAATTATGAATAGAATTGGATTTTGGAATTCGTAGAAGAAAAAGAAGGAAATTCTAGGAAGAAGAATAATTGGGGAGGGGGCCACACCAGTAAGGGGTGGGAGCCCCAAAGAAGTATGGCGGAGGTCCATGTGCAAGGGGTGGGCGCTCCAAATGGAAAAAAATGGTGGGGTGGGCGCCTCCCCATATAGGAAAAAGGGGGACCACTTAATTTCTGGTTGTTTTCTTAATTATTGTTAATCCTGATGCAAGTATATGATTAACAGAATATTCTTTTGGAATGCCTAAGTGTCGCTACCGCGAAAATTAACAGAGTCGCCACTAACATATTTATCCTAAAAAGGAAGGGAATGCCAGCAAACCACAAAACAAAACAACGGTCTCACGACCAGAGAAAAAATGGTAAGGGAGTCGGTTACGCGAGGGGAAGGTGTTAGCACCCCTCGCGCCCATCGTACTCGATGGTATCCACGCTAGTGTCTAAATCTATGGGTGTATAAGCAAACGGCGCTAATCTGGACTAAAATGAATGCAGAATGTAGGGAAAATAAAGGATTATGCTCGCACGGGCCCTACCCCGCTGCCTACGTATCTGTTTTGCAGAATCAGAGCTACCGTAGCTCGGCTAACTAGTTTTTGTTTGTTTTGTGTTTTTTAGGTGAACGAGTTACATTCACACTCCGCTGCTCGACCTTTGGAGACTTATGCTTGGGAATGGAGCGGAAATAACAAGCTCTTAAGAAAAGAAAATCAAAGAGTGTGATTTGTGTTTTAAAGAATGTATGAGGAAAACCTAAGCTAAGGGGGAAAGCTAGCTACCTAATGTTATAATACAAAGGGTACCAGTCTAAACTAAACTAACAACCTATGGGGAAAAAGGCGAAAGCAAACAATAATATCACACAAACGAGCTCCGCTCGTAAAGCAAACAAAACCAATGGCACTGGCCGAGTGGTATAAAAGCGGTCCCGCCATAGCCAAGGGGAGCAACTCAACCCAAGTCAACCAAGCATTAGACCTCGCGAAAATGATCGGGCCATAGACAAGAGGAGCGGGTTCCTCTCAGCAACCAAGCCGTCACGGATCGTAAAGGAAAACGGTGCGTGCGTACACCGAGCATCAACGTCGAGCAACGCGAGCTATAGGAAAGGCAGGGGTCCGGCTACATGAACCCTTTTCCTGACATACTCGATAACAAGATCTTGTGTAGGTTCAGAAGCGAGCCACGCGTAGCGTGCGCATACTGAACAGACTCGATGAAACTAGGCGGGGGTTGATTGCTAACCCTTTCCGCGTACCTTCCATGAGGACTTAACGGAGTGCCATATAGGACTTATTACACCGTGACTCCCTGCCGCAAAGCACAAATATAAACACACCAACAAAAACAGAGCCTCTTTCGAGGACTTGGCCAGATGCATGTCTAAGTCCTACTTCTCATGTTAAAGGATGATGCGAGAAAGCGATAAAGTGCGAGAAAAATAAAATGAAACGGGATCAATACCAAACGGATGATGATCCGTAAAATAAAGCGAAGAGAGTAAAGAAACTAGGATCCCGCGAGCGAGCTAGCAAAGCAAAAGAAAATAGTCAGCACACCAATTAGCCATGAAAGCACACAAAGGTCGACATGTGCTTCGAGCATAATCACAATACACCTGCAAAAGGAACAAGCAAACCAAACAAGCAGATATAAAGTAATAGGAACGTGTCTCCAAGATGAGAACACGAAAGGAGTGAATAAAATCGTGTTCTGCAAATAAAGCGGAACACTCACATGATAAGAATCGATCGGTGACCGTCCAAAAGCCTTGCACACTAACACACAAGTTAGAGATGACAAACATCGCAATCGGAATTGCGTTATTTCTATAAACCAAAAGAAACGGGCAAGTAAATGTGAACATGAGATGGACAATGAAACATCAAAGAGAAATCAAACATGAATGATCTACAAATTAATGAAAACTAAGTATCTAGCTAAATAGTACATCTCATAAGCTTTCCGATGATATAAAGAACATGCAAATCGGAGTTACGAGTAAAAAGATACGAAAGATTGAAGTTAAGGAATGAAATCACAAAAATAACACACAGGAACCGGTTCCTGCATAGGACAACCCGGTTCCTGGTACAAAAAACCAGAGGCAAAAAACTGGGAACCGGTTTTCACCTAGGGACAACCCGGTTCCTGGTACAAAATCACAGGGAGCAAAACAACGCAGGAACCGGTTCCCACCTAGGGACAACCCGGTTCCTGGTACTAAAAACCAGAAAATAAGCCATTTTGGATTGAGTGGGAACCGGTTCCCGCCTGGGACAACCCGGTTCCTGGCGTAGCAAAACAAGTTTTTGTGCATTTTTAAGGCCTCGGAGCCATTCGCACTCAACCCAAAACCATGCCAATTCAAAATTAATCATAAACGAGCACCAAATTACATGCTATACGCAATGAAACGTTCACGGAAGTAAGGCATAAACACCACCACACATCAACACGGAACATGTTATGAGCAAAGCACGAAAGCGACACGTCAATCAAAACAACGATCACATTAATGCAACAACGACATCAAGAATTAATACATGCGATAATGATCAAGCCATTAAATATATTCGAGTCATGATTTAAGCGTTAAACAAGTCGATTATCAAACACAAATTCATCGCATGCATTTATACAAACACTTTGAGTGCGTCGCAAACCACATTCATGAACATCAACTATTATGCATGCAAAATCAATACCGAACCATGGATTCAAACACGAATATCGCAATTCAAATCAACGGACATCAATTATATGCAACAAACATTAAATCCAACCACAATTCACATGAACACGACTAATTCGAGCAAAAGATGAACAAAATCACCGATCAATCATCATCAATCATCCATTAATCAAGAACAAGAGGTAGATATAGATTTGAATTCACATAATAATCAACACCGAAACGCAAACACGAACGCGAACACGACACGAACGAGAACACGACACGAATGCGAAATTCGAAGTGAGAGGGAGGGAGGGCGCGCGACTCAATGAGGAGAGAGGAAGAGAAATTCGAACTTCGATCTTGATTCTTCAATCCATGTTCTTGATCTTGATGAGAATTGATGAATATTGATGAAAGTTTTATGTAATTTGTGGTTTTGATTCAAGAGAATTGAGAAAGAATTGGGAGAAAGTGTTTATGAAAATTTGGTGAATTGAAATTATGAGAGTTCCCCCCTTGATTTGTGAAGAGCAAAATGTTTATATATTGTCAACGCGAAATGTCCAAATTGTCCTCGGTGCGTCTTACTTTAGCTCGTTTTTAAGGAAACTCGATTCGGCTCTGAATTGCGGAAGGAAACCAATGCCATTATGAAGATTACCAAATTCTTGACTCGTCGCCGCGAGAATCGTCTCAATCCGATGAGCGATGAAGAAAATACGCCCGTTTGAATGACGAGAAACGCCGATTCATCTGGTGCGACTATGTAGAATTTTGTGCGTACCGCTCAAAGAACTCGATAAAACTCCATCTTCGGCTCAAAATCTGAACAAGCATGTGTGACGAAGAATCGAAGCTAACGAAATTTCCGAAAGAATGCCGCCAGAATGGGCTTCATTCAATAAAAATCGAAGAAGTTATGAATTTTTTAACTCGGCGCGACATACTCGAAAACACACTTTTTACCGAAACAACACGACGATCCTTAAAATTCTGGGAATTTTAGTGCACAATTGGCCTTCGGTCCGAACATATGAAATCTTGGTAATGATGGTACGAAGCTCCAGTTAAATTTTCAAGCGAATCCGACTAGCGGATTAGGAGATATGAATTTTCTGAGATCCGAAACCCTACATTCAGCACCGTTTTTCACTGTGAAACCTCAAGTAATTTGCAAATCTGACAACCTTCCTCAAAGAATTGGCTTCCGAGCCGAACACGAAAGTTGTAGATATCGTCGAAACGGTTGGGGCTACGCGAGAACTTAGCTCATATCACCTTCCAAATATGACTTGTGAATTTTCTCGTATTTCCACTGTTTAAACCATTTTTCACACCTTTCTCCTTAAACCCATGAAAACTCTTTATTATTTTTCTTCAATTTTTGAATGATGAAATAAAAGTCATCATTAACTTATAGCTCAAATAAAGAGGGCAAATTTTGGGGTGCAACAGCTGCCCCTATTCAAACTTCTTGAACCTGGCGAGTGAGAAACGAAAGTTTCGAACCGTTGAGGTGGAAGGAGATTGAATACCAGAATGAACTCGAAAATTTGCGCTCTTGATCAATAGAAAATTCCAACTTGCAATGAAGAAAGAATGTACCACCCCACAAGCAGGGAGAAAAAACTTCAATTGATCTAGATAATAAATGTGCTCCAACTTGTGATAAGAAGGAACGGGCACCCACAAGCAGGGGAAACACTTCAAATGATCTGGGCATCAAGAGAAGGAACATCTCGAGTGATCTGAGTATCAGACGTAGCTAATGTCTCCGAACTTGCATCGGGATAGATGTCTTAAGTCGATCTGGGAATCGAGGGAGATAAATCGGTTGATTCGGACATCAACGGGTAATAGGTATCTCTGATCTGGGAATCATGATCTGGGAATCTGGGCAGAAATCTCTTCTGATGCAATTAAATCATCAGGTAGATATTCCTACTAATCTGGGAATTAGCGGTTAGCTCCTTCGTAAGACCACGTGGATTTGGAGGCAGTTCCTTCAACTGAACTGGTAATCAGGATAGGAACAATATCTCTTTCGAGCTGTGTACGCCGAGGAAAGAATGCCTTTAAACTGATCTGGACATGATGCCAGAAAATAAGTAGGACAATCTTCATCTGAAAGACAAAGTCGATCAGTAGACATCTCCATCTGATCTGATGATATCAGTGGCTTGCTCCTTTGTAAGATCTTGGGAGATCCCGAGGCGGTTCCTTCAACTAATCTGAATCTGAATATTAGGATAGGAACAGATATCTCTTCCGAACTGTGTACGCCGGGTAAAGAAAGTGTCTTCAACTGATGGTTAGGCATCAGGACTGGGCAGACGAGTTTCTTCTTCTGAACAAACTAAATTGTCAGGGAGTAGATACTTCCAACTGATCTGATGTATCAGAGGGCTTGCTCCTTCGGAAGATCTGTAGAGATCCGGAGGCGGTTCCTTCAACTGAGCTGGATATCAGGATAGGAACAAATATCTTCCACCGATCTGGGGGCATCGGGAATAGGAATGTCTTTGAACTGATCTGAGCTACGCCAGAAAATAAGTAGAACAATCCTCTTCTGAATGACAAAGTCAACCAGGCAGACATCTCCATCTGATCTAGATATCAGTGGCTGGCTCCTTATCTTGGAAGATCCGGAAGCGGTCCCTTCAACTGATCTGAAT
This sequence comes from Vicia villosa, assembly GCF_029867415.1. Taxonomy (NCBI): domain Eukaryota; kingdom Viridiplantae; phylum Streptophyta; class Magnoliopsida; order Fabales; family Fabaceae; genus Vicia; species Vicia villosa. The sequence continues at coordinate 104,582,275 of NC_081182.1, forward strand.
ATCAAGAATAAGGACAGATATCTCATCCGAACTATATGCGCCGGGAACGGAATGTCTTCAACTGATGAATTGACAATCCTCTTCTGATCTCAATATTAGGATAACGCCTGTAATGATTAGGCGAACATTGCTCTCTGGGGAGCATTTGAATCTGGATAACTTTCCTGCAGAAAGAGACATATATGATATGATTTATGCATGATGCATGTATGAATGTTTATAGAATAACGCTCCCGTGAAGGAAGACGCTACATGCTTAGAGAATGTAATGCGAATGATGCATGATTCGAACGTTGCTTAGGGAGACAACGGAGGAGCACTGAATTGCTGAAGAAGTCCTGGAGAGAATATAGAACTCTACGGGGAGGACAAGATGAGTGACCAAGGGTCACAAACTGCGAGCTGGTAAAGATGGATCAGAAATCTGCTGGAGATGATCAAATCTGGATGCGAGCTCTGTTTGGGGAATAAATCCTGCTTGGGGATACCCGGGCAACTTCATTGGAGAAGCAAATTCTCGACACCCTGGGGATGTGAATTTAAGGGCAAGTCATGAAGACAACTCTGATGGGGAGTGACCAACTTGCTTGTATAGGACACATTCCGCTGGGGAAATCCTGGACAGACATAGATTCTGCTGAGGATGCATGTGAATCTTTGCTGAGGAAAGAAACTCAGTGGGGAAGACGAATACTTCTGCACAGCAATCTGCTAGGGATATGAGAGATCCGTTGGGGATAAGGAACTTAGCATAAGAACCTTTTGTTAAGGAAACTCCACCGGGGAATAAGATGACTCTCCTGGGGAAAACAGGTCAATCTGTTGGGGAGAGAAACACTCTACTGGGGAGAATGAGGAACTCGGTCAAGGAACCTCATTAAGAGCTTGCCGGGGAATTAGATACCATCCAATCATGACTCAACTGGGGAGAAGACATTCTGCCGGGGAATGAGGCTTTTGGAGCATAGAGAATGCATTAAGATGTGCTTTGATGAGGATATGAGAATCTTGGAACAAAGAAAGTCTCATCTAGATATACTCAGCTGGGGAATGTGAATCTCTCATTTAGGAAGCACTCGGCTGGGGAGTGAGAATCTCTCATAGCTAGGTCCGTCAATATGCTGATGCGAAGCGCTTGCAAGGACGTACCTGCGAGACAAACAAATTAAAAATGCCCCAGGATATAGCATGGCATCTTGGTCTGCCATCCTGGTTACACAAGACTTCGAAGTACATTAAAAGGCTTTATCATTTCTAATCATGTATTGTAAAAGCAATGCAGTTTTCATATGCAAAGTTTAACATAAACTCGGGACGTTTTATGCAAACAAAACAGTAAAAGAAAACGGCTTTTGAGGTAAAAAGGTTTTTATTAATTGCGAACAGAATGCTCGTAAAAGAGCGAACACATTCAGAAGTAGTTCCTAGTAAGAGGTAACCACACATTTATTGAATACAAGAGAAATGGCAATGTGAAACGGGTATCCATTGATGTCGATCCCGCTATCACTTTTATAACCTCGACGTTCTCATCTCCTTGCTTTGGAAGACCGTACTCATTAGGATTGATCACTGCCCGATCTGATAACGTCACCGAACTTGTGGACCCGACAGGGTTTGGTAAGTGCTTTAGGGATTTGAGCTGCCAGGTGCCAACTCAAGAACACAGAGTCTTGCTTATCCCTCGGTCGGGAGCCCTAAGCAAAGTGATTGGAATTTGTGAATGCTTTAGGGATTTGAGCCGCCAGGTGCGAACTCAAGAACACGGAGTCTTGCTTATCCCTCGGTCGGGAGCCCTAAGCATATATGAAGAGTGATTGCCAAGGTGGCATGCAAGATGTAGTCATTCGCTTTTGTCCCTTTTTTGCCTAAGCCGCCCTTTCGGGTTTTCAACTTAGCGGGTATATTCGTTTCTTTTTCATTCTTTTGCCTGATTCATTTTCTTTTCTTTTTTCTTTTTTTTCTTCTTTTTTTTAATCAGGTCTATGCGAAGTATTTTTTGACTACATCTGCGTTCACAGGGTGCGGAAAGTTCTCGCCATCCATCGTTGCAAGCATCATGGCACCGCCAGAGAATACTTTCTGCACAACAAAGGGGCCTTCATACGTCGGAGTCCACTTGCCTCGAGGATCACCTTGAGGGAGAATGATTCTTTTGAGTACCAGGTCACCTGGTTTATAGCTTTAAGGTCGCACCCGCTTGTCAAAAGCTTTTCTCATCTTCTTTTGATACACCTGACCATGTCCAATAGCCGCTAAGCGCTTCTCATCAATGAGGTTCAACTGATCCATCTGATTCTGTACCCATTCTGACTCGTCAAGCTCGACGTCTTTCATAATCCTCAGGGAAGGAATCTCAACTTCAACTGGCAATACCGCTTCCATACCATAAACAAGCGAGAAAGGAGTTGCCCCAGTCGATGTACGCACAGAAGTGCGATAACCATGCAAAGAAAAGGTAGCATCTCGTGCCAATCACGGGAAGTCACTACCATCTTCTGCACAATCTTCTTAATATTCTTATTAGCCGCTTCGACAGCACCATTCATCTTTGGACGATACGGAGAAGAATTGTGATGCTTGATCTTGAAGGACTCACAAAGCTCCTTCATCATCTTGTTATTGAGATTCGATCCATTATCAGTAATGATCTTCTCAGGAATCCCATAACGACATATTATGTTGTGCTTGATAAAGCGAGTAATCACTTGCTTGGTAACATTTGCATAAGATGAGGCTTCAATCCACTTGGTGAAGTAATCGATGGCAACCAAAATGAAGCGATGTCCATTAGAAGCAGTAGGCTTAATCTCTCCAATCATGTCAATGCCCCACATTGCAAAAGGCCACGAAGAAGTCAAGACATTCAAAGGCACAGGCGGCACGTGCACTTTGTAAGCATAGATCTGGCATTTGTGACAAATTCTGACATGGTTATGACAATCAGTTTCCATATTGGACCAATAGTAACCAGCCCTCAAGATCTTCTTAGCCATTGTATGCCCACTTGAATGGGTACCAAACTCGCCTTCGTGCATTTCTTCGATGATTTTCGAAGCTTCTTCTTTCACAACACATCGGAGCAACACACCGTCATGATGCCTCTTGTACAAAACCCCACCGTTGAGGTAGAACTTAGCTGCACACCTTCTTAGAAACTTCTTATCATTCACCGACGCTTCGGGAGGATACTCTTGAGTTTCGAGGAACTTTTTGATATCATGATACCATGGATTTCCGTCTAATTCAACATCACCCTCAAAGCAAAATGCTGGCTCATCCAACCTGTTGATGGTGATATTAGGCGCTTCATTGGCCCATTTCACTTTGAACATGGAAGCCAAAGTAGCGAGAGCATCAGCAAGATTGTTCTCTTCTCTAGAAATATGCTCGAATGTGATCTCATCAAAGTACGGAATAAGTCTCAACACGTGCTCCCTGTATGGAATCAGATTCTGATGGCGAGTTTCCCAATCTCCATTAATCTGGCTAATGACAAGATTGGAATCCCCATAAACTTTTAAGTACTTGATTCACAAATCGATCGCAGCTTTGATACCATAGATGCAAGCTTCATACTCAGCCATATTATTAGTGCAATCAAAACAAATTCTGGCTGTAAATTGAATATGAAAACCTGAAGGGGAAGTAATTACAGCTCCAACACCATTCCCGAGTGCATTAGAGGCACCATCGAACATGAGCGTCCATCGCGATCCTGGTCCGGGTCCTTCCTCTGGTCCGGGAATATTACAATCTCTGATGTATAGGACATCCTCATCGGGAAATTCAAACTTCATCGGTTCATAATCTTCAACAGGCTGATGCGCCAGATAATCTGCCAACACACTACCTTTGATGGCTTTCTGGGTAGTATATTGGATGTCATATTCAGTCAAGATCATTTGCCATCTGGCTACTCTTCCAGAAAGAGCGGGCTTCTCAAAGACATACTTGATAGGATCCATCTTGGAAATCAATAAGGTGGTGTGAACCAACATATACTGCCTCAGTCGGCGAGCAGCCCACACCAAAGCACAGCAGGTTTTCTCGAGCAGTGAGTATCGGGATTCACAGTCGGTAAACTTTTTGCTAAGGTAGTATATTGCATGCTCTTTTCGGCCAGACTCGTCATGTTGACCCAGCACACATCCCATTGAATTTTCAAGAACTGTGAGGTACATAATCAAAGGCCTTCCTGGAACTAGAGGCATTAGTATCGGAGGTTCCTGCAGATACTCTTTCACTTTTTCAAATGCTTTTTGACAATCATTATTCCACCTGGCCGTCTGATCTTTTCTTAGCAATTTGAATATTGGTTCACAAGTGGCCGTAATATGAGAGATGAATCTAGCAATGTAGTTCAGCCTCCCTAGGAAACCCCGAACCTCTTTTTCTGTTCTCGGCTCAGGCATCTCTTGTATAGCTTTTATTTTGGCAGGATCGACCTCAATACCTTTTCCGCTAACAACAAAGCCCAACAACTTTCCAGATCGCACTTCGAAAGTGCATTTGTTTGGATTCAACCTCAGTCTGAATTCCCGAAGCCTTTCAAACAACTTCTACAAGTGAACCAAGTGCTCTTCTTCAGTGTGAGACTTCGAAATCATGTCGTCGACATACACTTCAATATCTTTGTGAATCATTTCGTGAAAAAGAGTCACCATGGCACGCTGATACGTTGCCCCTGCGTTTTTCAACCCAAAAGGCATGACTTTGTAGCAGAAAGTTCCCCACGGTGTGATGAACGTTGTTTTCTCCATGTCTTCTGGTGCCATCTTGATCTGATTGTACCCAGAAAAGCCATCCATGAAGGAAAACACTTTGAAAGGAGCAGTATTATCAACAAGCACATCAATGTGGGGAAGAGGAAAATCATCTTTCGGACTCGCCCTATTTAGATCTTTGTAGTCCACACACATCCTGACCTTTCCGTCCTTCTTAGGTACAGGAACGATATTAGCGACCCACGGCGGGCAATTCACAACTTGCAGAAAGCCAGCATCAAATTGTTTCTCAACCTCTTTCTTAATCTTCTCAGACATATTTGGGCGAGTCCTTCGAAGCTTCTGCTTGACAGGAGGACTATCTTCTTTGAGAGGTAGACGGTGCACCACAATATTTGTATCAAGACCTGGCATGTCCTCGTAAGACCAAGCAAATATGTCCGCATACTCTTTCAACATAGCAATAAGCCTCTGCTTCACACTATTCTCAAGCGCAGCCCCTATCTTGACTTATCGGACTTGCTCTTTAGTGCCAACATTCACCATCTCGATTACCTTCTGATGTGGCTGAATCGCTTTCTTTTCCTGTTTCAAAAATCTGGACAACTCGTCGGGGAGATCACAATCTTCATAAGCTTCCTCCTCGGCTTGGTAGATCGGATTGTCAAAATCATAACAAGCAATAGCGGAACTGTTACCAATGGAATCCGTGGTAGTGGAACATCTGCATGATTGATGTTTTTATTTTAGTTTTGATTATTAAGCTATGTGCAAGTGTGTGCAAAAACATTGCCATTTAAGGAAAAAGTTAAAAAGAAAGACAAAGAGCAAAACATTTGAATGCAAAACGTCCTTTTATTTCATGATTAACTTTGAAAATGCGAACTGCATGGCCCTACAAATGATTCACTACGCCTTGGGCAGAGCGTATGAATTATGTCATGATAAGAAAAGTAAAAACAAGGAATTTACTCCTGAGCCTGTGTAACTTGGATGACGTCTTCAATTGTCCAGTTGCTAGGCACCTCTCCAGGAATACTTGGACGAATCCAGCTATCAAAGTCACAATCACTATCCACCTCTTCGCCGTTGACAATGGCGTTAACCTGACCATTTTGAATGATACCACCACTCACGAACTTGATCGGGCTAAGGATACCAGGCTTTGGCGATGTATTCTGCCTTCCAGGATTGAAACCCAGACCATTCTTATCAAATTTGGGACGCACATCAATTACTTGCCCCCAACCTTCCACTCTTCCGGTCTCAACGACAACCTGAGCATCTTTCAACGAGGACATAACCGTTTCTGGCTTCGTTATCTCATAAGGAGGAGTTCTCACAGCATTCACAGCCTCAAACGCTTGGAATGGTGTCTCATGTATTTCACCTTCGATCTCTACATATTGGAAAGAGGACAAGTGACTCACGATATAATCTTCTTCACCATAAACCGTCACCACTTTACCGTCAACCAGATACTTCAACTTCTGATGAAGAGTAGATGTCACAGCACCAGCCTTGTGAATCCACGGTCGACCCAACAGACAACAGTAAGCAGGTTGAATATCCATCACATAAAAGGTTGTGGTAAATATCTGAGGACCCACTTGGATTGGTAGATCTACCTCCCCGAACACAGACCTCCTTGAACCGTCAAAGGCGCGCACCACCAACTCACTAGGCCTTAACTCCACACCGGCGTAGTCAATTCTCATTAGAGCTGATTTGGGAAGCACGTTTAAAGAAGACCCGGTATCAACCAAGACACGGGACAAGGTCGTTCCCTTACATTCAATCGAAATATGCAAAGCCTTGTTATGGTTTCTCCCTTCAGGAGGAATATCACGATCCGTAAATCCCAAGCCATTTCCAGCCGAAATGTTATTAGCCACCGCCACAAATTGATTCACGGATATTTCATGGGCACATAAGCACCATTCAGAATTCTCAAGAGAGCATCTCTATGACCTTCCGAACACATCAACAATTGCAATATGGAAATCTTTGATTGGGTTTGACCGAACTGCTCAACAACTTTGTAATCATACTTCCTGATGATTCTCAACAACTCTTCCACATCCTTGGAAGGCACAGCACTATCAAGTGGCCCATTATGAATCGGGGAATTTTGGACATCAGTCACCACTTGTTTACCTTTGGCCTTAGCCAAAGCATCCGCATTACTTTGAACAAGCTGAGGGGAGAACACCCTACCGATGCGAGTAATTCTACCAGTTCCGGCAAAATTATCGGTGTTTGCAACTGCGGCTTCCACAAACTTCTCTTTAGATGGCTCGCCCTCTTCCTTCGTGTCATAGTAATACACGTCTGAACCATAATGCCAAGGGACGGCCTTCTCCCTCTCATATGGAATCGGCCCTGGCACGGTAATCATCAACGCCGCTGGTTGCTCCTCATACGGGATACTGACAGGTATCTGAATAGGCACTTGGATACAAATTGGCACAACCGGCTCATAAGGAATTGAGATCACAGACACTTCGCCATCCTTATTTCTCGCACCTCTCAACCTTCGATAAAATTGAAGAGGACCCTCATCAATCAGTTTTTGTACCATAGATTTCAAATCAGCACAACCTTCGGGTTGACTCTTGGAATTCTCACAATCCACACCACAGCCCGGGAAGATGCCGCTATTAACCAGATGTTGCTTCACAGACACAAGAGGAAAGGTCAAACATCCCACATCAGATACAACACTTATCCCTTCACTCTCGATGACATTCACACCCGAACCTCCGTGAGCAGGCATCGGATTATTGACAATATTGGGTGTAGGAGTGAATTGGATTATCTTTTGGTCCAACAAGTCTTGGACTTTGTTCTTCAACGCAATGCACCTCTCTATATCGTGCCCAGCGGCACCTGAATGGAAAGCACATCGTGCGTTTGCATTGTAATTCGGAGATTGTGTGTCCGGAGCATTCGGAGCATCTCTCAAAGTAATCTTCTCAATCTTGAGCAAATCTTGCAACACTTGAGCATAGGTCATAGGAATCGGATCAATCTTTCGGTGAGGCCTGGTCCTGGGAGGATAGCGATCATTATTGGAACGCTGTCCATGCTGATGCTGTTGTTGTTGCTGTGGCACTGGGATCATAACAGGCCAGCATTAACCTGTGAATTGCTTCTCCCTGAACCCCTTCTTCCATATATAGCATCCGCATTTCCTTCCTTCCTTCTAGCATAACCCTCAGTTTGTTTCTTACCACCAGCGGAATTAGAAGAAGCTCCTAACTGAATTTTCCCCATCTTTAGACCCATTTCAACATGTTCGCCATATCTCACCATCTCAGAAAAATTCGCTGAAGCACTGCAAGCCATGTAATAGTGTCCAGACAAAGTACTGGTGAACATGTCAATCATCTCACGCTCAGTCATTGGTGGCTGAACCCTCGCAGCTAACTCGCGCCATTTCTGAGCGTACTCCTTGAAAGATTCTTTAGACCCCTGAACCAAACTCTGCAACTGGGTCCTGTTGGGTGCCATATCAACATTGTACTGATAGTGCTTAATGAAAGCCTCCACAAGATCTCTCCAAGAATGGATATGAGTGCGCTTGAGTTGCACATACCACTCCAAGGAAGCCCCAGCAAGACTATCCTGGAAGAAGTGCATTAAAAATCCCTCATCCCCAGAGTATACGGACATCTTCCGATAATACGCCTTAACATGAGTCATAGGACAAGTCGCCCCATTGTATTTGTCAAAAGATGGAACTTTGAATTTTGGTGGAATCCTCACGCCAGGAACCAACCCCAAGTCATTGATATCCATGCCTAACACCCATTTGCCTTCAACAGCTCTGAGACGTTCTTCAATTAGACGATATCTTTCGACCTCATCATGTGCACCATCAGCACTATGCCTCGATACCTGATCAAAGTTTCCAACATTGAAATCCAAATTACCACGGTTCTGATTATCTCTCCTTCCCAACAGACGAGACGGAGGTGGAGGTGGAAACCCGTGATGGTGATTGAAAGGATTATAGTGCCCTCCCACGTGATCAAACTCATTCGGATCATGGTGATCGTCAATTGTACCAGACACATCGTCAAACAGCCCCGGATGTCCTCCATTCTCAACCCTTCTGGAGTTCTCGACGAGAACCCGCAAGTCATCCTGCCCCTTGGTCACATTAGTCAATGCTTCCATAAACTGCGCCATCTGCGCATTCATCTGCTCTGTCAGTTGAGCTCTCATTTCCGTCATTTGTTCCTGAATCTGTTCCATCTGTCTTCTCTGATTGCTCCTAGTCGGATACGGGTGATTAGCCGTCTTAGAACACCTTCTGATAACAAAACAGCGAGACATAAGATATAAGCCCTGCAAAACCTGCAAATATATGACATGTATGATATATGAATGATATGCATGAAATGTTAGTCAATTTTCAGGTATCCAAGAGTTCATCCCACTTTCAGATAGGACATAGCAACCCTGATACCAAATATATTTGAATAACAATCCACACACGAGAATGATTCATCAAACTGAGCATATTTCATTCAAACATAACTGAGAATTTGAGTTCATATAGACAAAACACATAATCGTGTCACAAAGTGCTCATAAGGCATACAAAAGAAATCCAGAATATCAAAATGCGACCCCATCCAACAATCCTGGATATGGGCGACAAACATCAAGAATACACAGCAAATCGACCATCATGGACCAAACAAGTCCACTCTACAGCAGCACTAGAATCATCTATTAACAGAATGAGCTCCCCCATCTCCTCTCCGTTGGGCTCGGAGGCTTGCGAGCTCTTCTTCAAGTCGAGCCAACTTGGCTTTTTCTTCCATCAATTGCCTTTCCAAATCATGCACCTTTCTCTTGCTATTGTTTTCGGACCTTCGCAACTTCGCACATTCCTGCTGTTTTTGGTACAAGCTTTCTTCCATCAAGTCATGAGATCGCCTTTGAGCACGGGTCATGTTTGAACCTTCACCTTGCGCACGCTTGAGCTTACGAGCCAATTCCGCCTTTTCGTGATCTTGAAAATACCTCTCCAAGCCAACCTCTTGGTCCTTTGCTTTTAGCTTGATGTTGTCCGCTTCGGTTTGAATATAGAGTTCAGCTGCAACTGTATCAGATAAAACCACGGGGGGTTACTCATACAATGACCTCGCAAACGGAAACAACAGATCTTTCACTCTTTCCTCAATCCATTTCCTGTAAGGACCCATAGCAATAGGAACCTTCTTGCTCAAAGTAGTCTGATCCCTTCTATGGACTTTAGTCCAAGCATACGCTATCTTCTCTAGCTCTAGAGGATCTTTACCATCAGCAAAGTACACTGATTCAAACGCTTCTACATGCTTCTGAGACCCTTCCATTGCATACCCCAATTGACGGTAAGCGGGCGTGGGATTATAACTAATACAACCCCTAGTTCCCATGAGAGGAACATTGGGATTTTGACCGCAACTAGTAATGATGTTCCAAACCTTCCCCACACAATAGTTCCACCTGATGTCATAAGATGTGAGGTTAACAATCCTATCTGACCACTTAAGAGAACTCTTCTTGAGCACAAAAGGTCCTCTCACCGGCAAATGCAACATGAACCAATGATACAACAACGGAAGACAAGAACCAACAACATATCCTCCCTTCTTACTTCTCGAATGGATCAAAAAATAAGCATCTGCAAGCAACGTTGGCACGGGGTTTTTGTTCATAAAGACACAGATCGACGCCAAACTCACAAAGTTCTCCCTTGATGGGAATAAGACAATACCATAGATCATGATAGCAAGCAAACGACTAAAATCAACCCAATGCTCTTTCTTAGCCGCGTCCTCAGCCTTACTAATCAGAAAGCAAAGATAGAAACCAGGAATACCGCCCGCTGATTTCCAATTTCTTTCTACCTCCTTTATACCCATGTGAAGAGCTTCAGCTATTTTTTCAAATCTCACAACCTTAGGAACTCGAACAAAAGGTACATCATCAGTGATTCGGATATTGAGTATGTAAGAAAATTCCTCGAGCGTTGGGACCAATTGATAGTCCTAAAACGTAAAACATCTCAAGTGCGGATCATAGAACTGAAATAGGGTGATCAAAGCCATTGGATCGAAAGATGTATTGAGTATGGAGAGCAAATTGCCATAATCACGACCGAAGTCACGAAGAACCTCCCCTTTCAACCGAGAACTCAAACCAATCAACCCCGAAACATCAATATCTGGAATCTTGTAAGCTCTGGTATACCTCGTACGTTCTTTGGCAGTATCAGTGAGAATGTCCATCTTCAACTTGGGTGAACTCCTGAATGTCCCTGAAAAATATGACATGCAAATTCTTATTATTATATACACTTTTTTTTTTGCATTTCTTTTGGAAATAAATATGCTATGATGCAAAATGGTGGGACTTGTTGCCGGCCACCAGGCATTCTTGACTGCCGGTAACACACTGTACAGAGCCAAAGGTTCGGCCCCAAATAGATATACCATACGGTACATAGAATGTCAACCCACGGAACCAACATCCATAGTTAACAACACACTGGAATAGAACACATATCACCACTCGAACAAGAACCATAGTACCCCACGAACAGGAACCAATAGTACACTCGAACGAGAACAGCGGTAACCCACGAACAAGAACCAAAGTCACCATCAATGTACCTGTTAAACAATGATTGATTCCCGCCCCACTCACGGGTAAATCTAGGCCAAGGTAGGTCAAAAAGCCAACAGAGGATCGAATGTAGGCGTTATCATACGATATTGCCTCATTCGACCAAGCTCTGCCCGTGGATACGCAATCAGATCAATCAGGCATACGCCTTTTGTCCGTCACGGCCACTCTAGTCCTAGTTCCTATGGTATCACTCATAGCCTGGGTATTGGGCCTTTTACCTCTTGAAACACCCACCCACAGACAGAAATCCAGACAGTCCAGAATATGATGCAGAAAGGTAAAAGCGCACATAGAATGTAATGCAAACAGGTAAATATGCAAAGCAATGAAACACCCAAAGATAAACACACAAGCGTTAGGATCGACTCGCCGAGTCCGGACCCGCAATAGGTCGAGACGTCCCCAGCAGAGTCGCCAGTTGTCGTTACCGCGAAAATTAACAGAGTCGCCACTAACATATTTATCCTAAAAAGGAAGGGAATGCTAGCAAACCACAAAACAAAACAGTGGTCTCACGACCATAGAAAAAAGGGTAAGGGAGTCGGTTACGCGAGGGGGAGGTGTTAGCACCCCTCGCGCCCATCGTTCTCGATGGTATCCATGCTAGTGTCTAAATCTATGGGTGTATAAGCAAACTGCGCTAATCTGGACTAAAATGAATGCAGAATGTAGGGAAAATAAAGGATTATGCTCGCACGGGCCCTACCCCGCTGCCTACGTATCTGTTTTGCAGAATCAGAGCTACCGTAGCTCGGCTAACTAGTTTTTGTTTGTTTTGTGTTTTTTAGGTGAACGAGTTACATTCACACTCCACTGCTCGACCTTTGGAGACTTATGCTTGGGAATGGAGCGGAAATAACAAGCTCTTAAGAAAAGAAAATCAAAGAGTGTGGTTTGTGTTTTAAAGAATGCATGAGGAAAACCTAAGCTAAGGGGGAAAGCTTGCTACCTAATGTTATAATACAAAGGGTACCAGTCTAAACTAAACTAACAACCTATGGGGAAAAAGGCGAAGCAAACAATAATATCACACAAACGAGCTCCGCTCGTAAAGCAAACAAAACCAACGGCACTGGCCGAGTGGTAGAAAAGCGGTCCCGCCATAGCCAAGGGGAGCAACTCAACCCAAGTCAACCAAGCATTAGACCTCGCGAAAATGATCGGGCCATAGACAAGAGGAGCGGGTTCCTCTCAGCAACCAAGCCGTCACGGATCGTAAAGGAAAACGGTGCGTGCGTACACCGAGCATCAACGTCAAGCAACGTGAGCTATAGGAAAGGCGGGGGTCCGGCTACATGAACCCTTTTCCTGACATACTCGATAACAAGATCTTGTGTAGGTTCAGAAGTGAGCCACGCGTAGCGTGCGCATATTGAACAGACTCGATGAAACTAGGCGGGGGTTGATTGCTAACCCTTTTCGCGTGCCTTCCATGAGGACTTAACGGAGTGCCATTTAGGACTTATTACACCGTGACTCCCTGCCGCAAAGCACAAATATAAACACACCAACAAAAACAGAGCCTCTTTCGAGGACTTGGCCAGATGCATGTCTAAGTCCTACTTCTCATGTTAAAGGATGATGCGAGAAAGCGATAAAGTGCGAGAAAAATAAAATGAAACGGGATCAATACCAAACAGATGATGGTAACACAAAAATGAAAGCGATAAAGTCCTACTTCTCATGCATGGATGTATGAATGACATATATATAGAAATGGTAACACAAACATGGTGCACATAAGGTAGGTTCCAAAGTTCAACGTCACGAGCATGAGGTTAAAGAACCAAACATGGGATAGTACTAAGGGTTAATCACCTGCACAACATGTTCTACTGATACGTCAGAGTCCACATTCTTCTTTCAGATATTATCGGCTTGCACAATTGAACTTGTGAGCCAATAATATTCTCAAGAAAAACTCGTCTGCGTGTGATTCTCCGCATGACAACTAATCCAAGTCTACACCTGAATAGTTTCTGCATCACAACCTAAAAAGGCCAAGATGGGATAATGGGTTCTACGGCCAACTCAGCTTCTACAGTTCAATGAAAGCAATAATATTTTCGCAACTGAACTTGCTAAACATATACTACCAGCAAGGAACCTCCACTGAACCGAAGGATTCTCATGACAGCTTGTTAAGGACTGAACTCCTTGTATGCCATACATGACTATACCCTCCACCTAATTCTTATGTGTACTTAATCCGGGTTAGGATTTGTCCATAATGTATCTCAAGTGACAGAACCACACATATGTCAAGAATAGCAAAAAATAAAAAAATAAACAAGTATGAGAAAATTTTAAAGTGATCTAAAACTCTAAGGTAACCCCTCTTTTAAAAAGCTTTTTCAAGTCCCCAGCAGAGTCGCCAGTTCTGTAAACTCGGTTTTTGCGAACTGACTCCTTGCTCTTTTTTTATTTTATTTTTCTTTTTATTTTTGCAAGAGTCGCCACCGACTTTTATTTTATCCAACATTTAGGAAAGGCATAAAAGAACAGGAAAGACCTTTTGACAGATTTTGGGTTCGGGGGGTTGGTTATACAAAGGGAAGGTTTTAAGCACCCTTTGTATCCATGGTTATCCATGGGCTCTTAATTGCTTAGCTCACTTTTGTTTAAATGCTTTATTGATTTGAAAATAGAAGAAGTGAAGATGGACAATAGGTCACATAGGTCACTGAAGAGTTTCACCGTGAATAATGCCCTTCAAATACCAGATGAAAGTTTTGAAAATAGATGAGAAGTTTTGAAAATACGTTGTTTGAAAATGAAAGTGTTTGAGCAAGCAATTAGGAGTTATCTACTCTCAATTTATAAGACCTTTCCTATGCATTTAATACTTTTCTTAAATGATGGTATGATTAAAAAAAGTAATAAGAGGGAGAACCATAGAGGTGCAAGTGTGCAAAGTGCTTTTTTTTAAGTTTTATCTTGATTATTAATGTTTTAGCTCAAAGGTAAAAATATGGTCCAAGTGGACAAAAGGAAGATGACGGAAACATAAACAATGCGTCCAAATGGACAAAGAAAAAATAGCGGAAGCATAAATAATATGTCCAAATGGACAAAGAGAAAATAGCGGAAACATAAATAATATGTCCAAATGAACAAAGAAAAATAGCGGAAACATAAATAATATGTCCAAATGGACAAAGAAAAAATAGCGGAAACATAAATAATATGTCCAAATGGACAAAGAAAAAATAGCGGAAACATAAATAATATGTCCAAATGGACAAAGAAAAAATAGCGGAAACATAAATAATATGTCCAAATGGACAAAGAAAAAATGACATAACATAAATAATACGTCCAAATGGACAAAGAGAAAATAACAAAAACATAAATAATTCGTCCAAATGGACAAAGAGAAAATAACATAAACATAAATAATACGAATGATAAAATAAAGCATAAAACAAGAAATATAAAGAATAATATAATAAAATGCGGAAATTAAAGTTAATTGTTAGTATGTTAGCACGCGAATCATCTTGAAGCTAGTCAAGTATATCCACGATGTTAGTGAAGATCGATGGTGAGTGAATGATGATCTCGGATTTAAAGTTAATGAAAATTTATCAGAAGCTTGATAGAATCATAGCGACTACACGATAAATTTCTAAAGTCTTAAATCAACTGCATACAATCTCTGCCATATTTGATCTTTTATTCCAATTCGGGACAAAGAAAAAGATAAGAAATAATATCAAATAATATACAAAAATAAACCTGAAATTGTGAAAAATTTACACAATAATAAGAGAGATATTTTGAAAGTATAATTAGGTTAAGAGAAAATAAAAGGACAAAATCTTAAATCTAAAAAAAATTAAACCTAATTCATTTTTTTTGTGATTTTTTTTGGAATTGATTTTAAGTTAATTAACAAGCTAATTAAATAAATAATTAAACTTAACAAGAAAAATAAATCTAGTTATGTATAAAATTAGTATATAATATATAAACCTAATTTAACAAAATAAATTATTTTTTTCGAATTTTTTGATAGGTTAGAAATAATTAAAAAAAAGCAAATATATACATAATTACTAATTAATTAAGCAAAATAAATTAACTATGAATAAAAATAAAAATTTTTATGTCAAATATTAGATTATAAAAATATAAACCTAAATCTAAAAGGAAAATATTTTTGGAGTTTTTTGATTGGTTGAAAATAATTAAAAAGCAATATTTACATAGTTACTAATTAATTAAGCAAAATAAATTAATTATGAAAAGAAATAAAATATTTTTATGTTAAAAATTAAATAAACATTTTATCAACTTAAAACTAAAATTAAAACTTTTTTTTTTTTGAGAAATTGAAAATATGCATAAATATGGAGTTTTTAATTCATGAACTCCTAACACTACTACATATTAAAAATTACATTGTACTTACTCTATGATGTCCCAATAGTGGAATAGAGTGGTTGAAATTGATTGAAGGTGGCTATTTGAATGAGCCTTGATTTTTACAAGTTTATTGAAACTTTTGGAAAATATAAAACTTATGCTATGGCTTTGGTGTTTGTTGTTGTGCTCTCCTCTTGTTCCTCCCCCTTTTTTTCCTCTCCTTGAATGAAGAAAATGAAGCTCTATTTATAGGCAAAGAGATATGATCATAAAGCCTTGCAAGTGGAAATTGTCATGATTGATTTTGTGGAAAAAGAATGGAATATTCTTTTATGCTAGGTTAAAAAACTTAACCATAGTTTAATCACTCAAGTATTATTCTCTTCAATCTTGAAATAATATCTTTAAGCATCTTGAATTGGTCTTGATTGGCAACCATAAGCATCTTTGATAATATCTTTGAATTATCTCACTTTAATTAAACTTTAAATGAATAAAATTTAATTAAAATGAAATAAAAATGTCATGAATCATGGATATGTTGTGAATATCTTTAAACATATGAGAATCAAGATTGAATCACAAAAGAATTGGCCTTTTTGAAAAAAAATCAAATTTTGGTCATTACTTGTTTCATGCATTTTTCCAAAAAAGGTCAACTTCATCAAGGCATATCTCCCTCAATTTTGATCCTATGAAAGTGTTCTTTTACTTTTTGGAAAGCCCAAGATGTCCTCTACAAGCCACTTTGGAAGCGTTTTTGCATTTGGAGAAGTTATTTTGATGATATGGGCTTTGACAAAAAACTGCTTTTTGTTGACTTTGAAAATGACCTGTAATGTTTTGGCTTATATCTCTTAGGCGGAAGCATTTCTTGGCCTTGGTCCCAACATCAAAGTTGTAGAGAATTGAATTTCCTTGAGAATGAGATTTGGTTGGAATTTTTCTGATAAATTATAAGAGAGTTATGGTCGGTCAAAGTTTAGTTGACTTTTAGGTAAAAAAACTCTAATTTTGCAATTTTGAGTTTTGTCGATTTCTGAACTTTTCTTGATGAATTATGATCAACCATTGATCACATGATGAATCTTTTGACAAAATATGGATGTTGACAAAAAATTGCATTTTTGACTGTCTGTTGACTTTTTGGTCAAACTGGTCGTCTGTTGACTGTTTGAGCTGTTGACTGTGCGTCCGAGCGAATCGAAGTTTGAAAATTTTCCTGGTGGTACTTTGAGACATATGGAGATCCATGAAATCCATTTGAGGTCTCAAAAACTCGTTCTCCTGAAAAAAAACAAAAACCCTAGTTAGGGAGTGTTTGTGTAGGAGACAGTTAGACGTACCTGATATTTATGCAGTGTTGAGTCTCTGTTGATCACGTGATTATCAGAAGACTTCTAGAACAAAATCTTGGAAATTTGAAGTGCGAAAAATTGATTTGACTGATGGTACAAACACGGAGAATTGCGCTGATAGCGGGTTTGACTGGTAACTAGCTGTCCGGGTATTAACGTAACAGTTAAAGTGAAAACTTAACAGTTAAAGTTAATTTTTTTCTTTTTGTTTTTGTTGTGTTAATGGTGAAAATTTTATTTACCTGAGCTGTTAGAAAAACACAAACATAATAAATAAATAAAATATACTGTATGCGAACGAAATTACCGATAATAACCTTGAAAAAATATTTAATGCACAGAAAAATAAATATTTAACACATAATATTATCTTGATAATTAAACTACCGTACGACAGATAGTACAACATTTAATACTAACAGTACAAATATTACATAACACAATGAACAGTACGACAAATAAAATAAACGGTACACTATTTGAAAGCGAAAGATACAACAAACTTTAAAAATGACGATTAAAAACCCATGCTATAAATAACAACATATAGATGAACGGGAGTGTAAGCAACCCAGGTCTACATTTTTCAGGACTATGCAGACAGAAAAAGAACATGATCACCACCAAAACAGTGATGACCATAAGAAAAAACGTATCCATCCACTTTGCCATTTTTGCCGGGGAAGAAGAGAAAATAATTATGAGATAGAAGTTTGAGAAATTTGGGAGATGAGTGAAATTTGATGTGAGAATTTATGGAAAAAATGAGGAGTATTTATAGAGTGAAAAGAGAGAGATAGAGACGTTGGGAATGGAATGGTACCGTTTGAATAGTAGTAGGATTTGAAAAAAAAGTATGGTAGGTTTTTGAAAAGAAAAGGGGTATAGAATAAAGCTAGGATTTGATTTGAAAGAAAGAGATTTGAAAAGAAAGGAAGATATTTGAAAAGAAAGAAAGAGATTTTGAAAAAATAATATAGTATAAAAATAAAAATTAGTGGGAAATAAAACCAATAATAATTTAATTGTTACCAGTATAATCTGAAACCCGGACTCCGCGCTTGCAAATTTTAATTCTGTACCAACTGAGTCAGCATTATTTGTCTGAAAATAAATCTCCAATAAACAGTGTATGAAGTGATAAACAGTATTTGGCGTTTTATGTAAGAATAAATTTAACAGCGAACCAAAATACTGTATAAAAAATTCTAAAAATTGAGTATTCATTAAATCAGGATATTTATGAAATAAAAATCCAAGATTGTATAAAACTCCAAATTTTTAGACAGAAGTCTGTTGACTTCTCTTTGAAAAAAAAGACGCGGGCAAATTTTGGGGTATAACAATAATGATCATAACACTTAGAAAATGATGGGATCTCAGAGGTCAAAAATGGGGTGCAACAGATGCCCCTATTTAAGTTTCTTCTATCCGGAGACACGATGATTGTAAATCTTCGTTTCGACGTGATTGAAGAGACTTAAATATATATAAAAACACAATTTTTGAACCTGAGATGCAATGTAATACTTATGATTATGAATGCATATGATTTCCACGAGATGGAAACAGGTCACCACAGGGGAGAAGTAAACAGACTCCGTTGGGGAAAAGGTATACGTCATCCAGGAATAGAATCGGACTTCACAAAAGAAAAAAACAGTCGACGGAAGCTTTCAGGAGTAAAACGTGAAAGGAACTTTGGACAGGAAACCAACAGAGACGTTCAGAAAGAAAAATATCTGGAACCCACATCAGAAATAATTCAAGAGTAAAACATGAATGAATTTGGAAAGGAGTATAAATTGACAGAGGCATTCAAGAGTAAAACATGATTGAACATCATCATAGGCAATCAAGACTAGAACATGATTGAATAGTATCAAAAGCAATCAAGAGTAAACCATGATTGGATAACATCATAGGCAATCAAGATTAAAACATGATTGAATAGTATGAAAAGCAATCAAGAGTAAACCATGATTGGATAACATCAAAGGCCATCAAGAGTAAAACATGATTGAGACACCAACCGAGAGTAAAGCACGATCAAATAGCATCGAGAGTAAAACATGATCGGATATAAATAAAGATCAATCAAGAGTAAAGCGTGATTGAATACTATTAAAGGTCAATACCAAGTAAGTTGGACTTTGATCTCGAGGTAAGATGTTGATAACAACAGGACTTGGAAGACTTGGAAAAATGTAAATGAGCATGAGTTTGTTTCTATGCATGATGTTAAATTTTTCTATGCATGATGAATGCTCAATGCAATGTAGTTATTTATGACAACTAGGATTGACTCTTTTGTGAGGCAAGATTGGAGCTTTGATTCCTCAACACGGGAACTCTGAAAACTCTGCTTGGAAAGAAGATGCTTGAACAAACTTCTTGTCACACTGATAACTGTATCAAACAAATGATCCTTTGAGAAGGACTGATAAACTGTGCTTGGGGATTGTTGAAGAAGATTGCCCCTGATTGAATAATTATTGCAAGTCAACTGATCATGGCTTCAGTTGAACTATGTTGGGGATGAACTGATCATGGATTCAACTCTTGAAATGAACGTTGGGAAGACTTTCCCCAGTATACATCTTGCAGAGGATATTCTGATCAACAAATCTTGATTAAACATATGAACAACAGGATCTTGAAGTAACGTGCCCCTGATAGGATCACTGACCAAGTTTCTCGACTGTTTGAACTTCCTAGAAGATGAGTGCTTACTTGCAAATAAAATGTTCATTCAAGAATGGTAATTTTAATGCAATGCTCAAAACATATTTTTGAAATCAAAGTCACTTTTAGAATGATGTTATATATGTGTAAAGAAAATGGAATCACTGGTCAAAATATAAAGGTTAAAACAATCAACGTGAAAGATAAAGCAAAGATATGGTATCAACATAAATGATTGGTAAATCTCTTGGGAGTCAGCTTACGCAACCTTGTTGTAGTATGCTTTCAAAATAAACCTTGCTTCAATTAGGGCTTTTGAATGTTGTAACGTGGTCAAATTCACGGTTTTTTAAAAAAACAAAAGGTATAAGGCTCAAATTTTTTGTAACCCACCCCATCTTCGTGATGATCTTCAGTCCTAAACTCAGTTAATTCAAAATATGCATTCAGGTTCTAAGAGACTTCTGCAATTTTATCTGTTGTGATGATGATAGTTCACAAGCCAATAAAACTTAGTGATGGCAGTCACTTCTTCCTTTTGATAGTCACAACATTTTGTGGTTCAAGAATTTATTGACTTATCTCTTCTTTTTTCCTTCTTTTGATATCCCTAACTTTTGCCTGAACTGTTTATTTTGAACTTACAGTCAGTGGGATGCCTTAATTTTTGCCTAAGTCCTTTTTGATTTTAACTTAGCAGGCTTTTCGTCGATTTTCTTTTTTGATAATTTTTTTCTGAAAGATAGTGACTACCTTGCTTAATGATTATAATGAACCATCATCGACTTTTGCTCAGCGTCTCCAATATTTCTTTGATGTAAGCGGAGGAAAGCTTGTGATTAAAACACTTGTTAAAAGGTGCATTGAATGATTCTCTTAAAATAGAATGCACAACCAAATTAACTGGGAACTACCCTGCCCCGGGTTAAAATATGGGTTATTTCGTACGGAAAGAAACACCAACTTCTAGGCTCAAAGGGGTTGACGAGGGATTAACTTCCTTATTTCTCCAGTGTTTGGGAATTGAAACAATGCCTGTACATCGTCAGCAAAGTTTTATTTGAAAGCATACATTTCAACAACCTGGGTATTTCGTTGTCATCATCCTCCCTCCAATCTTTGCATAAAACACAAGTTTGATAGAGAAAGCAAAATAGTTTTTTTTTTGTTTTTTTTTTGTAAAAGAAGCATAAACATAGACATAGTAGATGAAAATGAATTCAAACATACGATGCTCATTTCATTAAAACTAACATTCAGGAATAAACAAAGTTTAAAAGCAAATAATACAACTGAGGAAATGCAAACAGTAAGGAAACATGGCCTAGTGACTAATCAATGACGAGGATGAGCTGTCCTGCCTTGATACACTGGCTTTAGGGAGATAATTGTCTCTGGCCCGTTTTCAGCCATTCTGATTCGGCAAAGGATTAGTGACAACATTGGGACCAACATTCTTAAAAGATAGCATCTTTGATCTAACCAACTCTTAAACTCTGGCCTTCAAAGGGAAACATCTTTCTAAATCATGGCCCGCTGCCCCTTGATGGAAAGGACAATGAAGATCAGACCTAAAACCATCTGGAAGAGGATTCCGAGGAGGAGGCATAGCTCTTGTTGTGATCAATCCTTTATGAACCAATGCAGGATACAATTCAGTATAAGTCATAGGGATGGGGTCAAAGTCAACCCTATTACGAATCTGATTTTGGTTAGCAACCTCAGGTTGAGGAGCTTGAACTCGCACAGGAGCAACAGCAGCCACATAAGGTTGATCAACATTATGAGGTCTATGACGAGATCTTCTGTCTTCCGACACAGCATTCGTCTCATTTTTCTTCTGGAAGTTTCCATAAGGCTTCCTCGCCCCACTAGAGGATTCAACAACATGAATAACTTTCCCATTCTTGATTCCTTGTTCAAGTCTCTGACCAATGGTTACCAAGTCTGTGAAGTTGGAAGATACACTACCGATCATCTTCTCCCAGAAGAAAGGTGAGAGAGTATCTATAAACATGCCTGTTAGTTCCTTTTCAACTAAAGGTGGCTCTACTTGAGAAGCAAGCTCTCTCCAGCGTTGAGCGTATTCTTTGAAAGACTCTTTCTCTTTCTGGGACATGCTTTGTAGTTGTCGGCGATCAGGTGCCATGTCCAAATTATACTTATATTGCTTAATGAAAGCATCAGTTAGGTCTTGGAAACATTGAATATGACTCCTCTCGAGTCCCATATACCATTTTAGTGAAACTCCGCTCAAACTATCTTGAAAACAATGGATGAGCAGTTTGTCATTTTGAGTATAAGCAGCCATTTTGCGATAATACATGATCAAATGGCTTTTTGGACAGGTGTTTCCTTTGTATTTCTCAAATTCAGGAGTCTTGAATTTTGCAGGCATGACGATATCAGAAACCAAACACATATTCTTAGCAGCAACCCCAAAGTAATTATTGCCTTCCATGGCTCTCAGTCGCTTTTCCAAAGTCTGATACTGTTCTTTGACATCTTCAATATCTCCAGCATCCCCTTGGCTTCCATTCTGGGAATTGGCAGCTTGGTATTCAAATAAAGGATTCTCATAAGCATGTTGAGCAACAGTATGCACAATGGGCTGAGATTCAGTCATGATAGGAGCACGAATAACTGGGTTTGAAGTTTGACCCATCACAGGTCGTGATGATTGACCAATACCAGGAGTCTTCTCATAGGGAGGAGTAAAATCAGGTGGCAAACCAAACTCAGGCCATGTTGAAGGTGGTTGTTGAGTGGGTTGAGGGTCAACATCAGCACTTGGGACTTCAACAGTGACAGTCTTCTGAGGCGGTTCCCCTCTAGCGATCAAAACTTGCAGCATTTCAGTAAGCTTGGTCATACTTGACTTCAAATCCTCTATTTCCATTCTGACCTCTACATTATGTTGCTCTTGATACTCCATTCTTAATCTGACGTTGGCTCTAGTTCCGTACTTGTATGGAGGAATCAGCTTGACGGTAGACAGACAACTCTGAGGATGGAGATAGACAAGGATAAGTTTCATGGGTAACCTGGATGTATGTATGCAAATGGATGCAACTTTTGTTTATATTATTTTTTTTCAAAGAACTTAAGATATTAATTTGTGAATATTCAAGCATTGGATTAAAGCATTGATCAAGTTATCATCAAAATCAATCATCCATTTTGGTGGATTAGAGTTTTCACCCCATCAACACCCAAGATCCATTGAGTTTGATGAAACTTACGATGTTTACAAAAAAAGACCTCTGAGTTCATTGGAAATCAAAGGAAAAGATTTTTATGAATGCATGAATGTATGTATGTGATCGGTCACCATTTCTACCTAATTTCTGTAATGTATTTGGTCTAAATTTGACGATTCGGTAACACTTTGATCAATGTTTTATTGCTTTTGTTTAAGTATTTCATGTTTCATCGTTTTTATGTTTACTTTGAATTATGTTTTAATTTAAGTTATTTAGATGCTTTTGATGCCGTTTGGTTAGTTGTGTACAAGTTTCAGCTTTGAACAAGTCATCTTAAATGTCGAAGCAACCATGAAGGAAGGAGAAGCAAGAGAAAGCTGGAAATTCAAGGTTCTGGGGTCAAACACGGCCGCCCGTGCTTCCACGCACGGCCCGTGTCAGATGATCAACTCTCCTCCATACAAAATCCAGGGGCGACACACGGTCGCCCGTGCTTCCATGCACGGCCCGTGTCAGGATGGCTGGGAGCAAAAATAAAAATAAAGAGCAGCACGGCCGCCTGTGCGTCCTAGCACGGCCAGTGCTGCTGAGAGCGTGAAAACTTCCAATTTTAGGGCTTTTCATTAAATCTCCACCTTGAGGGCACTTTAGACATTTCATTTGGTTGAGATTTGTACCTAGACTATTTATTTGAGTTTGAGAGAATTATTTTGGGACTTTTGCATCATACGATAGATAATCACAGAGGAGAGAAGATAGCTTCATCAGGAGTTTTGGAGACGGAGAGATTCAAGGGTTTCCACCATTGAAGATCAAAGTCACCATTATTTTTTAGTAATGTCTACATTCTTTATTATGTCTTTCTTGAATATTATGAGAGGTTAAACCCCCCAATGCTAGGGGGTGGTCCTGATTTGGTTTTTGTAATAACGATGAATTTGTGATTTCGTCAATACATTGGTTTATATTATTCAGTTAAGTTATGCAATGTTCTTCTTGTTTTCTTTATCGGTCAAATAAGGATTAATCTATGGCTAACAAATACAGGACTGTAGTTGTTAGGGTTTGTGCATAATTTGATTATAGTAGATATCACCTAGGACTAGGGATATCCTATAATTACCACATAATCTTGATTATATAAAAGCTTGGTTTCAATTTAGGTTCCTAAGGACTTAGGATTTAGGTTGGAAGATCAAAGGTTTTCTCACTAAGGACTTAGGAGGAAACACCCTAAGGATGTGGTAACTAAATGTTATGAACTTGTTGAAGAGATCTTAATTCTGAAGTGTTACATGCCAAATCAACCACTCACCCTAGCATCTCATATATTTAATAACAAAAATCAATTTATTTTCTCATCATTTTTTCTTTGCAAGGATTTCATCCACCAAAACCAAAACATTAATCTTTTGTTCAATTGAATCATATTTTACGAATCTGTATTTCCGACGCAGTCCTTGAGATCGACATTCGGGGAATTTCCCCTATTATTACTACAGAGGCAAAAATAGTACACTTGCTATTTTTCCGATCAAGTTTTTGGCGCCGTTGCCGGGGACTGCCAAAATACAGATTTTTAACTTAAGTTCAATTGAAATTTTGTTGCTCTGCGACTAAAATTTTATTTTCTGCACTTTTTATTTTTATTTTTTTCTTATTCTAAAAATTGTCTAATCTGTTTATGCGAGGTAAGACCTCAGCTGAATTTCTTTTTGACGCAAAAATCGAAAGAACTTTGCACGCAAGGCGCAGACAAGCTTGTCGAGAAAATCTGGAATCTGAAGAAGAAATTATTTCAGTTCATTCCGGTTCAGATTCTGAAAGTGAAGGAGAAGTCATGGGAGATAATCCACCAGCTCCGGAGAGACTCATTGGTGACTACGGTGCTACAAACACGCCGGGAGGTAGACTGACAATTGTCAACCAACCGGTAAATGCGGCTAACTTTCAATTGCATCCGAGCACAATAAATCAGCTGGAAAGAAAACCTTTCACCGGAAAGGTTAATGAAGATGCAAACAAGCACCTACAGAGGTTTCTTACCATGAGTACGACTTTAAAAATTGAAGGGCATACCGAAGAGGCAAAGAAGCTGAGAATGTTCCCGTTCACCCTGGCCGAAGAAGCAGAAGAATGGTTCTATTCTCTTCCAGCGGGCAGTATCACGTCATGGGAAGAGATGGAGAAGGCTTTCTTGAATGAGTATTTCCCCGCCTCGGTCTTTATAAGGAAGAGGTATGATATTTTGAATTTCAAACAACAAGAGGGTGAACTCTTAGGAGATGCTTATAAAATATTCAAAAGGACCCTAGTGGCATGTCCCACTCACAACATGGACAAAACTGACCAAATGCAGATATTTGTGAATGGGCTCAAAATGAAAACAAAGAAGTTGATCGATACAGCAGCTGGAGGCTCAACAAATTTCACAACAGCCTCTGGAATTATCAAGATAATTGAAGCGATAGCTGCAAATGAGCATTTGGAGTTGTATGACAGGTGTACCAATAAACCTGAAAGAGTTATTGATCTGAAGTTGGAAACCTCAAAAATTCGGGTTGAAGATGCTATAGCTGCAGAGGTAGAAAAGAGATTAAAGGCTATGAATATAGGTACTCAACATGTTGCTCAAGTCCAACAAGCTCAACCTGTAATTTGTGAAATTTGCCAAGGTCCTCACCAAACTGTATATTGTGTTGCTACCCCCAAGCAAATTGAAGAAATCAAATTCTTGAGGCAAAACAACCCGTATTCTAACACCTATAATCCAGAGTGGAAGAATCATCCCAACTTTGCTTGGAAAGATCAACAACAAATTCCTCAGAAGGCGGAGTGGGAAGTAGCTGTTGAGAGATTGGCTGGACAATGCTCTATGTTTCAAGAAGAAACCAGAAACAACCATAGGAACACCACAGCTTCGATCAAAAATTTAGAAGTTCAAGTGGGTCAAATAGCACAACATCTCACTCTACAGGCACAAGGTAACTTTCCAAGCGCAACTGTGAAAAATCCGAAAGATCAAGAGAAGATTAATGCTGTTACAACAAGGAGTAAAAAGGTTTTAGAATCGGAAAAAGAAAAAGAGGAAATAGATGACCCTATGGTAATAGAGGTAGATCTGGAAATAAGAGAGAATCCGAAAGAGCCAGAAGTTGTGATACCACCGGTTAAACCAGTTGAAGAAAAAAATAATAAGAAAGATGTTGAACCGGTGATCAAACTACCCTTCCCTTCCAGAGTGACAAAGAAGAATTCAAAAGAAAAAGACTTTGAAAAGTTCACTAAATTGTTCAAAAAGCTAGAGGTAAATCTACCATTCTTTGAAGCACTTAAGCATATGCCCTTGTATAAAAAATTTATGAAGGAGGTGTTGGCGAAAAAAGAGATCACTGGGAGGAGAATCAAAAATTGAAACTGAGAAGTGTGGAATAGTCTCGTCAGCAAGAAAGATCCCAATAAAGAGGAAAGATCCTGGAGCGGTGGCGATACCATGCACTATCAAGAATATAACATTTAAAAAGGTACTCCTCGATTCTGGTTCTAGTGTGAGTTTAATGCCGTTGTCCATTTTCAAAAAGCTTGAATTGGAAAAGATTAGTGAAAGTAAGACACAATTAAGGTTCGCCGATCACACCGTTAAGAAATCATATGGGGTAGCTGAAGATGTACTAGTGGAAGTTGATAAGTTTGTATTCCCTGTTGACTTCCACATCATGGACATTCCGGAAGACGAAGAAACTCCTATCCTTCTTGGGAGACCATTTTTGTCGACAGGTCGCTGCAACCTCGACATTGAAAAAGGGACACTAACACTGAGATCTTTTGATGAAGAAGTAACCTTGAAGATGTTAGGAGTTAAGAAACATAGGGCGGTTGTAAATGATCAAACTTCTGGTGGTATGACAGAAAGTGAGGAAAAATACAAAAAGCCTAAACAGCTCCAAGAAAACGTTTCAAGCATAGCCTCTCGGGTGGAACCAACTTATGTAGCTGTCAAAAGTCCTAAGAAAGCTAAGGAAGTCAAGAAGAATTTGGGAAGTAAATTGAAGAGAAAAGTTATCCATGCTTTTCATCTTCATGAGTTCGTGGTTGCGGAAGTGAAAAGCAACAAGGTTTGGAAAAGGAAATACCCTCCATAATAAAGGGTAATGGACCGTCGAGCCATGCGACGTTAAATGAAGCACTTCGTGGGAGGCAACCCACGGTTTTAATAATTAATTTCTTTGTTTGTTTGTTTTATTTTCAGGAAATAAAAGAGAGCATCTCTAGTGGAAGCTAGGAAGTGATCATTGGAATGCAATACCTCTATAAGCAACCTCTCCAAGGCTGGTTCTAAAACATTGAGGACAATGTTTAGTTCAAGTGTGGGAGGGGTTCTTTTCATTTTCTTTTAGTTGTTTTCCATTTTTGTTTTTGTTTGTGTGTTATGTTGACATTGTGTTATAGATTGACTTATGTGAAATTCTGGACTCAGACACGCGATGTCGAACAGGATGTCACGACATTACTTTCTGAATGCTTTTAAACAAATGAACAAGGAGTAAACAGAATAACAACACAAGAAAGTTGTTAACCCATTTCGGTGCAATCACACCTACATCTGGGGGCTACCAAGCCAGGGAGGAAGTCCACTATAAGTAATATCAATTCAAGGTAATACAGATCAAGATTACTCCTTTCACTTAATATCTACCCAATGCAACTTCAATCTAAACAACTTAGATCAGAGATCCTACTCACTCCCCCTCAATCACAGCAGTGATGAAAAACACTCAACGAATAGCAAAGAAGACACACTTCAAAGACACAACTTGATCTTGCTTAAAAGCTTTAATCAAGTACAATAGTACTCTTGCTTAAAAGCTTTGAGTACTTCTTACAACTCAAAACAAAACACCTAGACCAAGACAATCATCATGATGATTGTTTGGCTTACAAGAAGGCTAGAACGAAAACTTAAAACAAAGAACTCTTAAAGCTTCTCAAACAAAAACCCTAACATGATCAGCAGCTTCTTCGTAGAATATATAGCCTTCATAAAACACAGCAGCTGGGCCTTGGATCCAAATTAGTTTTAAACCTAATTAAACTAATTTCCATAAATCAAGGAACTAAAATAATAACCATCAAAGACGTCCTTGAATCAGATCAGAATCCAACATTACCAAATAAAGCGCATAGGATCTTATCAGATCACATAACCATAAATAGTAATAGAAAAGAACGTAACAGCTGCGAATGTCATGACATCGGCCTTGACATCAGGTAAAGGCCTGCATAAGAAAAACTTCACAACAGTAGAATGCGTGTCATGACACCAGATTTGACAAGATAGAAACACAATGAGTTTTACCAAAAATTACAGCCAATCAACAACATCTACAAACTCCCCCTTTGGCAAACTTTTGGCTAAAACACTAATTGATGTAACCAAACAGATATCAGAGCATACACAACAGCCAACAACAGAAAAATAAATTCTGTAAGCAAACAACAGCAGCCAACAACAGAAAAATACATTTTGTAAGCAAACAACAGCATCTTGATTAATCACCAGAAAACCAGAAAACATCTACTTAATCAACTGTTACAGAAACCACTTGTCATTGTTTGGGAGAACCAGGAAACACCCAAAATAAAGAAAACAACAAAAAACAACCATGTCCATCAACCAACAAGAAAAACCAACAGACCACCAAAACAACAAAACAACCACCATTAAAAACAACCACCATTACTCCCCCTTTTTAGCCACAAAAGGAGCCAAAACACAATCAGAATCAGAGCTAATCATCAGACCCATCACTGTCTTCATCACTAGAGCCACCAGGATTGTCATCACTTGAGCCACTAGTCTCTTCAGCAGCATCACTACTCCCACTTTCAGCACCCTCAGCCTCAGCATCCTCAGCCTCTTCCTCAGCACCTTTGTCTTCATCCATATTGTCACCATCCCTCTCACCAACAAGGTCATCATCTGTAGACTGCTCAAGACTTTGGATGAGCTTTTCAAGTTTCATCTTCCTGTTGTCCAACTCCTGACAAGTCTCTTTCAGCTCAGCAATAAGAAGGGCTTTGTTCACAGATTTGCTGGGTTGTGATGTCCCAGCAGATGTCATGTCATCAGACCTCTGGAGCCGTTTGTAGTGAAAAGACAAAGCACTCTCCCTCTTACATACAGAATCTTTACTTTTCAGAATTCCAGGGTGTTGCTTGAGGATTATCCCACATATCAGGGATGGGAATGCAATAGGGAGCTTGGTAGCAGAGGTACCAGCATGCCTCATAGTTTGATCAAATATATAAGTCCCATAGTCAAATTTTGTCTTGGTTCCCACAGCATAAATAAATCTTCCTAGGCCAACAGCAATGGTAGAAGTGTGATTGGTAGGCACCCAGTTAGCAGCACCAATTTTGTGTAGCAATGCATACCTGACATTAAGAGAACTAGCAGACAGTTTGCTCTTTATAGGCCACTTCTTAACCTTACCACCAGTGATTACTTTGCACACCTCATTATCAGTCACTTCAAGTTCAGGTTGAGCCTCAGCATCTCTACCTAGATATAGGTTGATAACAGCAGGGGAAAAATCTATACACTTTCTTCTAACATACACCTTATGAAAATCATCAGTTCTTCCATCACCACAATCTTGAGACAAGTTCACAATAAATTCCTTCACAAGCATTTCATAACACTTTGAAAAATGAGAGACAGTCTTAATCAAACCTGCAGACTTGATGAGCTTCATGACCTCTTGACATTCCAGAGCATCATTTGCTAGTTCTCTTTCAAGAGCCAGCCTTCTTTGATAAACAAACTTCCACTGGATGGCATTTGAAGCATTGTGCAAGTAAATGTTGTCCAGAGGAACATCACGAACCTTTGTGGAGGATTTTGTGACAGCAATCTTCTTCTTTGATGGGATGTCAGGGACATCACTTAAGACATCATCTTCAGGGGCAGAAACACTTCTTTCCTTCCTCTTCTTCACTGCAGTCTTGCTCCCAGTGGTTGAAGGTTCAGCAGGGACCTTCTTGATCTTCTTTATAGTGACCTTCTTTTGAGGAGTAACTTGAGGTTTGGAAAAATCTTGATCACAAACCTGTTTGCCCTTACGAGTCTTGACTCTATGAGAGATGCTAGAGATGAGCTCATCATCAGCAATGTCAATAGAATCATCCAGATCATCCAGATTCACCACATCATGCACAGTAGGGCCTTCATTAAGGGTTTCTTTAGAAGGAGCAGCAGGAACCTCTTCAGCTTTCTCAGGTTCAAGAATCTCAGCATCTTTAGTACCAGATGTTTCAACATTGATAGCTTCAGATGTCTCAACATCTTTGGCACCAGGGGTCTTCTCATCATTGTTGTCAACAGATGTCTCAACATCACCCTGATCTTTGCTAGCATCATCTTGACCATCTTGATCATCTTTGCTGTTCTCAGAGGCAGGAATTTGGGCTAGAGGAACAGATATTCCATCAACCTGGTGCCCTTCATTCAAGATTCTTGTGACAATACCTGCGATCGCATTATGAACATAAGCAGAGCCCTCTCTACCTTGAACAGAAAAAGTTTCTGGAACAGATCCACCAATTGATTTTCTTGCATGCATCTTTATTGGTGGATTATGAACAGAATCGGTAGCAGGAACAGAGTTCAATGGCACAACATTCAACACAACATCTTGATCACTCACCACATTGGATGCCCTAGATCCTGATGCTGTTTCAGAGGAAGGAGACGATTTCTTTGAGGGAGAACTCTGAGACATGATGAGAGAAAATGGAATGCTGGGTAAAGGTTTGTGAATGCAGAGACACAGAGAGATAGCGTGAGTGTGGAGGATAGGTTTTGGGGGAATGGAAACCGTTTGGGCAAATTGTAAAAGGGGGGGAAAATACACTTTAATGTGTAATGATATCAAATATTTGGAGAGAGAAATAATGCTGGCCCCACACCCAATTAATTGCTATAATCCTTCACAAAGACAAATGCCTAGTTTACTTCTTAGATTTTCAAATTGATTTGCATCCAAAGCTTTTGTGAAAATGTCAGCCAGTTGAAGATTTGTAGCAACATGTTCCAAGGCAATTATTTTATCCTCAACAAGATCTCTAATGTAATGGTGTCTAATATCAATGTGCTTGGTCCTGCTATGCTGAATGGGATTCTTTGAAATGTTAATGGCACTTAAGTTGTCACAATATAATGTCATGACATCTTGTGTGACATTGTATTCTGTTAACATTTGTTTCATCCAAACAAGCTGAGAGCAACTACTTCCTGCTGCAATGTATTCTGCCTCTGCAGTGGACAAAGACACACAATTTTGTTTCTTGCTGAACCATGAAATAAGATTATTCCCCAAGAAGAAACATCCTCCTGAAGTACTTTTTCTGTCATCAGCACTTCCAGCCCAATCTGCATCACAATATCCAGTGAGAATAGGTTCACACCCATGAGAGTAGAGCATTCCATACTCACAAGTACCATTCACATATTTCAGGATCCTCTTGACTTGATTGATATGACTGATCTTTGGATCTGCTTGATACCTAGCACACACCCCAACAGCAAAAGCAATATCAGGTCTACTGGCTGTGAGATACAGCAGGCTTCCTATCATGCTTCTATATAAACTTTGATCAACATTGGTTCCCTTTTCATCTTTGGACAACTTTAAGTGAGTAGGAGCTGGTGTTCTTTTGTGAGTAGCATTTTCCATTCCAAACTTTTTAACAATGTTTTTAGCATACTTACTCTGAGAGAGAAAGATTGAGTCTTCCATCTGTTTAACTTGCAGCCCAAGAAAATAAGTTAATTCTCCAACTAGGCTCATTTCAAATTCTGATTGCATCTGATCAACAAAATGTCTAGTCATCTTGTCTGACATCCCACCAAACACAATATCATCCACATAGATTTGAGCAATCAGGATCTTTCCTCCTTCATCTTTAACAAAAAGTGTTTTATCTATTCCTCCTTTCCTGTACCCATTACCAGTAAGAAACTCAGTTAGTCTCTCATACCAAGCTCTAGGGGCTTGTTTTAGGCCATAAAGAGCTTTTCTTAGTTTGTACACATAGTCAGGATGGTTTGGATCACCAAAACCTTTAGGTTGCTCCACATAAACTTCCTCACTCAAGTATCCATTCAAGAAAGCACTTTTCACATCCATCTGGTATAGTTTGAATTTTAGAATACAAGCAACTCCTAGTAGTAATCTAATTGACTCAAGTCTAGCAACTGGAGCAAAGGTTTCATCAAAGTCAATTCCTTCAACTTGAGTGTATCCTTGAGCAACTAGCCTTGCTTTGTTTCTGACAACAGTTCCCAGTTCATCTGACTTGTTTTTGTAAACCCATTTTGTTCCAATGACATTAGTACCTTTAGGTCTTGGTACCAGCTCCCATACTTCATTCCTTTCAAACTGGCCTAGTTCTTCCTGCATGGCATTAATCCAGAACTCATCTGTTAATGCTTCCTTGACATTTTTAGGTTCAATTTTTGACACAAAACAAGAGTTTGAAACTACTTCCCTTGACCTTGTAGTAATTCCACTGTTGAGATCTCCTATAATAAGTTCACTAGGATGATTTTTTTGAACTCTTATAGATGGACTCTTGTTAGGAGGTTCAGACTCAGATTCTGTGATAGTAGGACTGCAATCATCTTCTCTTGTAGATCCTTCAGCTGTAATATCCCAGAATGTTCCGACATCTTCTGTGACATCTGCTTGATTGTGGACATCATCAACCACAACATTTATGGACTCCATTATTATTCTGGTTCTTGAGTTGAACACTCTATAGGCTCTACTATTTGTAGAGTAGCCCAGAAAGATTCCTTCATCACTCTTGGGATCCATCTTCCTTCTGTGATCTCTATCAGCAAGAATGTAACACTTACTACCAAACACATGGAAGTATTTGACAGTGGGTTTTCTTCCCTTCCAGATCTCATATAGGGTGGTAGAGGTTCCTTTTCTTAAGGTAACTCTATTATGGACATAACAAGCAGTATTCATGGCTTCAGCCCAGAAGTAGATAGGAAGATTCTTAGCATGGATCATGGCTCTGGCTGATTCTTGAATAGTTCTATTTTTTCTTTCAACAACCCCATTTTGCTGTGGAGTAATAGGGGATGAAAATTCATGATGTATTCCTTTAGAGGAGCAGAAATCAGCAAACTTTTGATTCTCAAATTCCTTTCCATGATCACTTCTAATTCTCACAACACCATTTTCTTTTTCTCTTTGAACTCTTTGACATAGGTCCTTGAAAACATCAAACACATCTGACTTTTCTCTGATGAAGCTTACCCAAGTGTATCTGGAGTAGTCATCCACAACCACATAAGCATATTTCTTTCCTCCAAGACTTTCTATTTGCATTGGTCCCATCAAGTCCATATGGAGCAATTCAAGAACTCTGGAAGTGGTCAGATGTGTAACCTTTGGATGTGACATCCTGGTTTGTTTTCCTATCTGACATTCACCACATATTCTTCCTTCATCAATTTGTAGCTTAGGAATTCCTCTCACAGCTTCCAGAGAAATAATCCTTTTCATACCTCTTAGATGAAGGTGACCAAGTTTTTGGTGCCACAGCTTTGCTTCTTCTTCTTTAGAACATACAGTTGAGTAACTGGATTCATGAGACACCCACAAGTAGCAGTTATCTTTGGATCTGACTCCCCTCATTACTACTTCCTTTTCTTCATTAGTAACCACACACTCAGCTTTAGTGAAGTTGACTTGGTATCCTTGGTCACAGAGTTGACTGATGCTTATGAGGTTAGCAGTCAGGCCTTTGACCAACAAAACACCTTCTAAATTTGGCACTCCTGAGCAGTCTAGTTTTCCAACTCCTTTGATTTCTCCTTTAGCTCCATCACCAAAGGTTACATAGCTAGTAGAATGATTCTTGATATCAACAAGCAGATTCTTGATTCCAGTCATGTGTCTGGAACATCCACTGTCAAAATACCAATCTTCTTTGGCTGAAACTCTAAGAGATGTATGGGCTATTAAAGCCATATTTTTAGGTTTCCATTGTTGCTTCTGGATGGGCATGATCTGCTTAGGTTTGTAGTAAGGAGCTTGATCTGGGTATCCATATAATCTGAAGCAAAAGGGCTTAATGTGCCCAAATCTTCCACAGTAATGACATCTCCATCTTTGAAACTTTCTCTTCATTTCACTTTTCTCGTGATGTTGAGTCACATGTTTTGACATTGGTTTCAACATCTCAGCTTCAGGTTTAGTTCTGCTACTATCTTGGGAATGTTTCTTTGCACCAACAAATCCTATACCAGACATATCTCCTGAACTTTTTCCAATCTGCAAAATCTCCTCCAACATATCCGAGCCACTGTTCAACATTTTTACAGATTTTGACATCTGATCAAGTTTGGATTGTAACATGATAATTTCACTGTTTAGATCAGATATAGTTTTACTAAGCCCTTTGTTATCAGCCTCCAACTGAACTATGTATTTCTTCTGCTTTTCACCTTGTGGACAAACTTCAGCACTTCTGATACACAGCTTTCTGTAGGAGGTTGCCAGTTCTTCAAAGGTTAGCTCATCTTCACTAGAATCTTCATCAGAATTGCAAACCCCAGTAAGGGCTGTGACATGTTTGGCTGATTCTTCTTCAAAATCACTCTCAGAATCTTCATCAGACCAGGAGACTGACAATCCTTTCTTTTGTTTCTTGAGATAAGTAGGACATTCAGCTCTAATATGTCCATACCCTTCACATCCATGACATTGAATCCCTTTGCTGTGATTGTACTTTTCTTCTGGTTTTGCTCTTCTGCCAGAGTCATAAGATCTACTGATGTCAGATGAGATGTTCTTGGCATTAGGTCTTGGCTTCTGATCCATTCTTCTCATAATTTTGTTGAATTGTTTACCAAGCATAGCTATAGATTCAGATAGATTCTCTTCTCTACTTTCCTCTGCTTCTTCTTGAGAGTTGGACACAAAAGCTATGCTTTTGTTCTTCTTTTCAGAATTTTCACTGATCCCCATCTCAAAGGTTTGGAGAGATCCAATTAACTCTTCTACCTTCATTTTGCTGATGTCCTGTGCCTCTTCTATAGCTGTAACTTTCATATCAAATCTCTTAGGTAGGGATCTAAGGATTTTTCTCACCAGCTTTTCATCAGACATTTTCTCTCCCAAAGCTCCTGAGGTATTAGCAATATCAAGTATATTCATATGAAAATCCTTAATACTTTCATCATCTCTCATCCTTAGATTTTCAAACTTCGTAGTTAGCAGTTGAAGTCTTGACATCTTCACTTTGGAGGTGCCCTCATGAGTAGTCTTGAGGGTATCCCAGACATCTTTGGCTAGTTCACACTGGTGTACTAGTCTGAATATATTCCTGTCAATTCCATTGAATAAAGCATTTAAGGCTTTAGAGTTGCCAAGCGCCAATGCCTCTTCATCTTTGTCCCATTCTTCCTCTGGTTTAAGAGTTTTCTTGCCATCTTTATCAGTAATGACAGGATGTTCCCATCCTTTGTTCACAGCTCTCCATGCTTTACTATCCACGGATTTCAGAAAAGCCACCATGCGAGGTTTCCAATAATCATAATTGGAACCATCCAGAATGGGTGGTCTAATCACAAATCCACCACCTTCTTTGTCCATAGTACCAGAAAATGTTGTCCCTAGATCTCACCCAGTAAAAACAGGCAGGGTGCCTGCTCTGATGCCAATTGAAATTCTGGACTCAGACACGCGATGTCGAACAGGATGTCACGAAATTACTTTCTGAATGCTTTTAAACAAATGAACAAGGAGTAAACAGAATAACAACACAAGAAAGTTGTTAACCCAGTTCGGTGCAATCACACCTACATCTGGGGGCTACCAAGCCAGGGAGGAAGTCCACTATAAGTAATATCAATT
Source organism: Vicia villosa (assembly GCF_029867415.1). Classification (NCBI taxonomy): domain Eukaryota; kingdom Viridiplantae; phylum Streptophyta; class Magnoliopsida; order Fabales; family Fabaceae; genus Vicia; species Vicia villosa. Next base: position 104,618,238 of record NC_081182.1, read on the forward strand.
CAAGGTAATACAGATCAAGATTACTCCTTTCACTTAATATCTACCCAATGCAACTTCAATCTAAACAACTTAGATCAGAGATCCTACTCACTCCCCCTCAATCACAGTAGTGATGAAAAACACTCAATGAATAGCAAAGAAGACACACTTCAAAGACACAACTTGATCTTGCTTAAAAGCTTTAATCAAGTACAATAGTACTCTTGCTTAAAAGCTTTGAGTACTTCTTACAACTCAAAACAAAACACCTAGACCAAGACAATCATCATGATGATTGTTTGGCTTACAAGAAGGCTAGAACGAAAACTTAAAACAAAGAACTCTTAAAGCTTCTCAAACAAAAACCCTAACATGATCAGCAGCTTCTTCGTAGAATATATAGCCTTCATAAAACACAGCAGCTGGGCCTTGGATCCAAATTAGTTTTAAACCTAATTAAACTAATTTCCATAAATCAAGGAACTAAAATAATAACCATCAAAGACTTCCTTGAATCAGATCAGAATCCAACATTACCAAATAAAGCGCATAGGATCTTATCAGATCACATAACCATAAATAGTAATAGAAAAGAACGTAACAGCTGCGAATGTCATGACATCGGCCTTGACATCAGGTAAAGGCCTGCATAAGAAAAACTTCACAACAGTAGAATGCGTGTCATGACACCAGATTTGACAAGATAGAAACACAATGAGTTTTACCAAAAATTACAGCCAATCAACAACATCTACATTATGGATGCCGAATGAATGATGAATGGTATTTAGTGGATGAAAGGTGCAACCTGAACCTATTCCCCCGAGGCACCCTGGAAGTTGATGCAGCCGAAAGAAAAGTAATTGTTGGACGCGACTTGCTGATACTGGACCAAGAGGATTGTATGGTATACCTGCGCCGGAAAAGAGCCACATGACACGAGGAGTGCTATGGAACCTGTAAGCTTACCCAACATTGTGAGGTTATAAAAAGCCAAACACAACAGTTTATCATCATGAGAGTTCATTCAGGTATGACTTTATCATTCTGATTTTGCGTATGTTCTACTGACACAGCATAATATGAGGACACACTCTGAGGCATTTGTTTGTTTTACCACCTGAGCCTTTCTAGCCATCCTAAATTATATGTTTATCCGTTGTTACCCCAGTTGAGCCATATCCTTTTGTTTGTTATAACCATATCTGTAACCCGCATCCAAACACTTCCAACCCTTGCTCGGCATAAATGTTGTGGTTTTCAGAGTTGTGCTAAAATCTAAGTTAGGGGTAGTAATCATCAAAGAAGAGAGCAAGTAAAAAAAATGAAAATAAAATTTTTGGACATATGAATGTATGTCCCACAAAAAAAAAAGAGAAAAACTTGCCCGAATGAAAAACTCAGTTACATTAAGCACTCACAGAAGAATTAAGTGAAGCAAAAGAGTCTAAGTTGAATAAATTCCCAGTGTAACAAGTTGAGCACAATTACGAGAAACACAACATAAATGTCGAACCCAAAACCATTTGTTTATCCATTTCCTTGTGTATCCCACCGTACCTAAACCCCATTACAACCCAGAAGACCTCGAAAAGTGTGTGAACTTTGTTAGTGTAGTGAAGGTAGAATTTATTCAAAATTAAGAGTTGATATTGCATACCTTTATTTTGTGAGTGCAAAACACTTTAACCCTGAGAGATTTGGTGAGAAGTGTGAAAAATCTTGCAGGTAAAAAGGTACTCTGATGTGGAAGTGTGGTAGAAAGTTTGGTTCGGCAAGCCAGAGATTCTATTAGAAAGGTAGACGCAAGTTGCGAATAACATCGGCAGTGTTGTGAAAAGAAAAATCCAGGGTGACCTCTGTTTGGTCTCTTGCATCACTTGAGGACAAGCAATGAGATAAGTTTGGGGTTGTGATCGGTCACCATTTCTACCTAATTTATGTCATGTATTTGTTCTAAATTTGACGATTCGGTAACACTTTGATCAATGTTTTATTGCTTTTGTTTAAGTATTTCATGTTTCATCGTTTTTATGTTTACTTTGAATTATGTTTTAATTTAAGTTATTTAGATGCTTTTGGTGCTGTTTGGTTAGTTGTGTACAAGTTTCAGCTTTGAACAAGTCATCTAAAATGTCGAAGCAACCATGAAGGAAGGAGAAGCAAGAGAAAGCTGAAAATTCAAGGTTCTGGGGTCAAACACGGCCGCCCGTGCTTCCACGCACGGCCCGTGTCAGATGATCAACTCTCCTCCATACAAAATCCAGGGGCGACACACGGTCGCCCGTGCTTCCACGCACGGCCCGTGTCAGGATGGCTGGGAGCAAAAATAAAAATAAAGAGCAGCACGGCCGCCCGTGCGTCCTAGCACGGCCAGTGCTGCTGAGAGCGTGAAAACTTCCAATTTTAGGGCTTTTCATTAAATCTCCACCTTGAGGGAACTTTAGACATTTCATTTGGCTGAGAGAATTATTTATTTGAGTTTGAGAGAATTATGTTGGGACTTTTGCATCATACGATAGAAAATCACAGAGGAGAGAAGATAGCTTCATCAGGAGTTTTGGAGACGGAGAGATTCAAGGGTTTCCACCATTGAAGATCAAAGTCACCATTATTTTTTAGTAATGTCTACATTCTTTATTATGTCTTTCTTGAATATTATGAGAGGTTAAACCCCCCAATGCTAGGGGGTGGTCCTGATTTGGTTTTTGTAATAACGATGAATTTGTGATTTCGTCAATACATTGGTTTATATTATTCAGTTAAGTTATGCAATGTTCTTCTTATTTTCTTTATCGGTCAAATAAGGATTAATCTATGGCTAACAAATACAGGACTGTAGTTGTTAGGGTTTGTGCATAATTTGATTATAGTAGATATCACCTAGGACTAGGGATATCCTATAATTACCACATAATCTTGATTATATAAAAGCTTGGTTTCAATTTAGGTTCCTAAGGACTTAGGATTTAGGTTGGAAGATCAAAGGTTTTCTCACTAAGGACTTAGGAGGAAACACCCTAAGGATGTGGTAACTAAATGTTATGAACTTGTTGAAGAGATCTTAATTCTGAAGTGTTACATGCCAAATCAACCACTCACCCTAGCATCTCATATATTTAATAACAAAAATCAATTTATTTTCTCATCATTTTTTCTTTGCAAGGATTTGATAACACGATTTTATATCGTATATTTAGCTTAAAATCCATAGATATTTATAGCATTTTCCGTTTATTATGTTAATTTATTATGATATTACGCGAGTATTTGCTTTGTTTCAGGTTTTACACTTCAATTACGACTATTTGCGAAAAGGAAAGAAAATAGAGCTTAAATGACCGATATTTATGCCTAAAAGACGAAAAAGGAGTGCTGAAGCGAAAGAGGGGTGCAATTAGGACCCAAAAGGCCCAAAAGAGATATTCAGCCCACCATGGAACCAAAGGCGCGTGGCCCAAACCTGCCCAGCAAGTGGAGACGCACGTCTCCACGTCCTCTATGCCACGTCAGCAAAGGGAGACGCACGTCTCCATGTTCCTACATCTTCTCCACTTGAGACGTACGTCTCAAGTCAGTCAAGCTGCCTCCTGAAGAAACGGAGACGCACGTCTCCACGCCCAGTCTGCAAAAAGTTCCTCTTTTCACGCAACGTCACAGCAAAACCTCTCCTATAAATAGGACCTGCTATCTCACTTCCAAAGGGTCCGATTTCCTGCCAACGAAGTGCTGCCGAAATTGTACCGCGAACCGCTTTTCTTTATTCTGCTTTCATTCAACCGTTTATTTTCTCACAACGATTTCTACACTGGAAATTGTTGTGAACTTTTCGTAGATCTAGCCTTACGTTAGATTTATCGTTTTATTTCCTTGTTTTTATTTTCTGCCATTTAAATTCCGAAGAACGATCCAGCCAACCTATGGTGGAAGTTCAGTACTTGAAGATCCAGTTACCATTTATTTAATTCAGGTTTTTATTTACCGCCTTATTTATATTTGTTTGCATGATATATTATATGCCATTTAATATGCTTATTATTATGAACCGAACCGATTTATGCATGTTTAATCGTATTAATATGTCTGGCTAAATTACTAAAGGTGTCGGTATGTAAAGTAAGTTAACCGTAGGGATCCGAAATAAATTGGCTTAACTATGTTTTATTAATTATCACTTATTTTTGGTTTATATGTCTAATTTAATTAGTAAGTCTTAAAACCAATAGAGCGAAAGTTTGAGGGGTTAGGACGGTCAAAGGTTAAAATCAATAGAGCGAAAGTTTGAGATCTTTAACCAGATAGTAGACATAGGACATTAGTTTTAAGGATGGCGAAAGCGTACGTTAGGGTTATTAGCTTGCTCCGAGTCAACAGAGCGAAAGTTTGAGATTAGGAGATTTAAATAGATAACAACCTCGTAAAATAGGCATTTTATTAATTACATTGTTTCCAAAAAGCTCTTCTAAAATCTAATGGGATGGCGAAAGCGTACATTAGGATTAGGATAGTAGTCTGAATCAACAGAGCGAAAGTTTGAGACGAGGATTTTTAACCAATGGAATTAGTAAAGATTTTTAATTTAATTATGCAAAAGCCAATGGACCTTCGGATTACCTTTAGTTAAACGAAATACATACTGATACCTGTCTTTTATTATTATTCTTTATTTTCTCACAATCACTTTCCCTTAGGAACAATCGAAATTTTAGTACTCCTAGCTTTACATAGTAACCTTAGATAACGGTAGATCGATTCATAGTCCCTGTGGATTCGATATCTTTTAAAACTACACGACACGACTGTGCACTTGCAGTTATCAGATTTATAGACACGTAAAGTCGCGATCAAGTTTTTGGCGCCGTTGCCGGGGACTATTTAAGTCGATATCGTAACTCACTGTTACACCGTAGAGACTAGGATTATTCTTCCCTTTCTTTCTGAACGATTGTATGCCAAATACTCGTTCACAAGGAGGAGATTTAATACAACGAATTAACGAGATCGAACGTTTCATTAACGTCAAACGTCGAGCTCGCAAACTTCCCGAAGTAGACCCAATTCCGATTGATCAGGAATTGATTTTTACTGATCCAACGAATCAATTCACCCCAAAGTTAGAGATGGCTGCTCTTCGTCCTCTTAGAGAATATGCCGCTCCTTCGCGCGCTGAACCGCACTCGAGTATCGCACCACCTGCGATTGAGGCGAACAATTTCGAACTGAAACCTTCACTGGTCCAACCTGTTCAACAGAATCAATTCTCTGGAAGCCCTGTAGACGACCCTAACCTCCATTTATCTGTGTTCGTGCAATATGCCGACACTGTCAAAGCTAACAACGTTAGTTCCGAAGCTATTCGATTACGTCTCTTTCCTTTCTCCTTGAGAGATAGAGCTAGAGCGTGGCTTCAATCCCTGCCTTCGAACTCCATAACCACATGGGACGAATTGAAGAGAGTATTCTTAGCTAGATATTTTCCGCCTAGCAAAACTACTATGCTCAGAGGTCAAATCAACGGATTTACCCAGAAAGATAACGAATCACTCTTCGAAGCTTGGGAACGTTATAAGGACATGCTTAGACTATGCCCTCATCATGGACTCGAACCATGGCTGATCATCCATACTTTCTATGGTGGTCTCTTATATAACACTAAAATGACTATAGATGCCGCTGCTGGCGGAGCATTAATGGACAAGCAACATGATGAAGCATATAACCTCATAGAGAACATGGCACAAAACCATTACCAATGGGGTGGAGAACGAGCCGCTCTAGAGAAAGCCCATACCAAAGGAGGAATGTACGAAATAAGTGGTATAGACCGCGTTAACGCGAAAGTAGACGCTTTAACTCAAAAGATCGAGAACTTAACCGTCACTCCATCAGCCACCGCTGCTGCTGTAATACCTAACTGCGAGATCTGTGGATTGACTGGACATGTAGTTGCCGAATGTCAACTCTTGACTGGAACCCCATCTGATCAAGTAAATTACGCTCAAGGAAACCCTTACTCTAACACGTACAACCCTGGATGGAAGAACCATCCGAACTTTTCCTATAAAAACAACAATGCGTTGTACGCACCTGGACAAGCACCTGCTGTACCACCTGGCTACCAAAAAGCGCCTGTAGCTGCTCAAAACACTCCTAGGAAGTCAAATCTAGAAATCATGATGGAAAACTTTATAGCTTCCCAACAACAAACCAACAAAGACTTCCTGAATCAAAATATTCACAATAGCGAGCAACTAAAACAACTATCGAACAAAGTAGATGCTTTAGCTACGCATAACAAAATGCTAGAAACTCAAATCTCACAAGTAGCTCAACAACAAGCACCTACCGCTGCCCCTGCTGGCACATTTCCTGCTCAACCACAACCTAATCCTAAAGGACATGCGAACGCAATAACACTACGAAGTGGAACGAATTACGATGGACCCGTTGATCCTCGAACTCAAAACGTACCCATGTCACAACAAGAGCCAAAGGAAACCCAAAAGACACCTAACGATAACCAAACTGCTAAGACTAAAGAGACCCATAACGAAGTGGAATCTGAAAAGGAAAAACCTTATGTTCCACCACCACCTTATAAGCCGCCAATTCCTTATCCTCAAAGGTTAGCTAAATCAAAAACCGAAGCGCAATTTAAAAGATTTGTAGAACTTCTGAAGCAATTAAACATAACCATACCATTCACAGAAGCCATAACTGAAATGCCTTCGTACGCTAAATTCCTAAAAGAAATCTTATCGAACAAAAAGAAACTAGAGGATAACGAAACCGTGACGCTTACCGCCGAATGTAGTGCTATCATCCAAAACAACATGCCTCCAAAACTGAAAGACCCTGGTAGTTTCTCTATACCATGCGTAATAGGTAAAACCATTATAGAGAAGGCCTTGTGCGATTTAGGAGCTAGTGTTAGTTTGATGCCTCTTTCAACCTGTAAGAAACTAAATCTATGTGAGCTTAAAGCAACAAGAATGTCTCTTCAACTAGCAGACCGTTCAGTAAAATACCCTGTAGGAATGTTAGAGAATATCCCTGTTTGTGTAGGACAATTCTACATCCCAACTGATTTCATCATCATGGATATCCAAGAAGATTCTAACATCCCGATCATATTAGGAAGGCCATTCTTAGCAACCGCTGGTGCAATTATAGACGTAAAGCGAGGAAAGCTTACTTTCGAAGTAGGAGAAGAGAAAATAGAATTTATCCTTTCCCAATTCCTAAAAGCACCTTCTATAATTGACACATGCTGCTCTGCTGACATAATCGACGAGTGTGTTCATGAAATGCAATCCGAGCCAAACAAGGAAACCGAGACCCTAAAAATTCCTATGCCGCCAATCCTTGAAGATGACAACTGGCGAGGGGAATATCAAGACAACCACTTGAGTGAATGCTTGGCACTTACTCCTGATCCTATACCTGGACCGAAGAAGCCTGCTATAGAACTAAAAACACTACCTACCGATCTTAGATACGAATTCCTTGACGAAGAACAAAACCGACCAGTTATAGTGAACGCCAACTTAGGACAAACCGAGACTGTGAAATTACTTACTGTCTTAAGAAAATACCCAACCGCTCTAGGATACAACATATCAGATTTGAAAGGAATAAGTCCTTCCCTCTGTATGCACCGCATAATGCTCGAAGACGACTGTAAAACATCTAGAGAACATCAAAGGCGGATAAATCCTATTATGAGTGATGTGGTTAAAAAGGAAATCCATAAACTACTAGAAGCCGGAATAATATATCCTATATCCGATAGTAAATGGGTTAGCCCTGTTCACGTCGTACCAAACAAAGGAGGAGTTACTGTAATCACTAACGCTAAAGGCGAATCTGTAGCACAACGTACCCAAACTGGATGGAGAATGTGCATTGACTATAGGAAGCTAAACAAAGCTACTCGAAAAGACCATTTCCCTTTACCTTTCATAGATCAAATGCTCAAACGCCTAGCCAAACACTCGCATTTCTGTTATCTGGATGGATACTCCGGATTTTTCCAAATTCCTATCCACCCTGACGACCAAGAGAAGACCACATTTACCTGTCCTTATGGTACATTCGCCTATAGACGAATGCCTTTTGGGCTTTGCAATGCACCCGCGACCTTCCAAAGATGCATGATGGCAATATTTGCCGACTTCCTAGATGGAATAATGGAGGTTTTTATGGACGACTTCTCTGTCTGTGGAGGAAGTTTTGAAACATGTTTAGCGAACCTTGAGCTGGTACTTAAACGATGCGTAAGCGTAAACCTAGTCCTTAATTGGGAAAAATGCCATTTCATGGTTCGACAAGGAATTGTATTGGGACACATCGTGTCTGATAGAGGGATCGAAGTAGATAAAGCAAAAATTGAAATTATCGAAAACCTTCAACCTCCCAAAACCGTTAGAGAAATAAGAAGTTTTCTAGGACACGCTGGTTTTTACCGACGTTTCATTAAGGATTTCTCTAAAATTACGAAACCGTTAACCGAACTACTAATGAAAGACGCCGAATTCGTCTTTACCGATAAATGCACTGAAGCATTTCATACATTTAAATAAGCATTAATCTCTGCGCCAATTATGCAACCCCCCGACTGGAATCAACCTTTCGAAATCATGTGCGACGCGAGTGATTATGCTGTAGGAGCCGTTCTAGGGCAAAGGAAAGATAAGAAACTACATGTCATATACTACGCGAGTAGAACCCTAGACGAAGCTCAAATGAATTATGCCACGACAGAAAAAGAATTATTAGCTGTCGTATTCGCATTAGACAAGTTCCGTTCTTACCTGGTAGGAGCCAAAATAATCATATACACTGACCACGCCGCCATTAGGTACCTCCTAACTAAAAAGGACGCCAAACCAAGACTTTTGAGATGGATCTTGTTACTACAAGAGTTCGACCTGGAAATTAAAGATAAAAAAGGCACTGAAAATGTGGTAGCAGATCACCTCTCTCGTTTGGAAAATCTAAAACCCGAAGAAGTACCAATTGACGACGATTTCCCTTACGAAAGACTCATCGCTCAATTAGAAGCAAATGAATTCGAACCATACCATCCAAACGCTGAAACCAACAAATTAACTGAAATAGCTTTAGCCCAATCTAACACACCTTGGTATGCAGATTTCGTAAACTACCTAGCTGCTGGTGTGCTTCCTCCTGATTTAAGTTATCAACAAAAGAAGAAATTCTTCCACGACCTAAAACATTACTATTGGGACGACCCACTCTTGTTCAAAAGAGGCCCCGATGGAATCTTTAGACGTTGTGTACCCGAAGAAGAAATAAGAAGCATAATTACACACTGCCATTCTGCACCGTGTGGAGGACATCATAGCACATCTAGAACCTGCGCCAAAATCCTTCAATCTGGACTTTTCTGGCCTAACCTGTGGAAAGACGTTTACTTTGCTGTAATAAACTGTGATAGATGCCAACGAACCGGAAACATTTCGAGACGCGATGAAATGCCTCAAAAAGGCATTCTTGAAGTAGAAATATTTGACGTCTGGGGGATAGACTTTATGGGTCCGTTTCCATCGTCGTTTGGAAATCAATATATACTCGTAGCCGTCGATTATGCTTCAAAATGGATAGAAGCTATCGCCTCTCCTACAAACGATACACGAGTAGTCACTAAACTCTTTAAAAATATCATCTTTCCTAGGTTCGGTGTGCCAAGATTGGTAATTAGCGATGGTGGTTCCCATTTCATTTCAAGAATACTTGAGAAACTCCTTCGAAAATATGGAGTAAATCATCGAATAGCTACACCATACCATCCACAAACAAGCGGACAAGTAGAAGTATCTAACCGCGAAATAAAACAGATATTGGAGAAAACTGTTGCTATATCTAGGAAAGATTGGTCAACCAAGCTAAACGAAGCTTTATGGGCTTATAGAACAGCTTTCAAAACTCCAATAGGAACTACCCCATTCAAACTCGTTTATGGAAAATCATGCCACCTACCGGTAGAGTTAGAACATAAAGCCTACTGGGCTATTAAGAACTTAAACCTAAACTACACTGCCGCTGGTGAGAAACGACTTCTGGACATAAACGAATTAGAAGAACTTAGACAAGACGCTTACGAAAACGCCAAAATCTATAAAGAACGAACGAAAAAATGGCACGACAAGCGTATATCTAGGAAAAATTTTAGCATAGGCGATAAAGTACTCTTATTTAATTCTAGACTAAAATTATTTCCTGGTAAGTTACGATCTAGATGGTCTGGCCCTTTCGAAATAACTAACATATATCCGAGTGGAGCGATAGAAATCAAAGGAGAAACCGTAAAGCCTTTTGTCGTAAATGGGCAACGTCTTAAGTATTATCATCATCTCGAACACGATGAAAACATCGAGGTATTTAAACTTGACGAGCTGCCCGCTCTTTCGAAATAGTCTTCTATTTTAAAATCGTCGAGCTTACGACATAAAACAAAGCGCTTGGTGGGAGACAACCCACATTTATTTATTCTTCTATTTTTAATTTATTAAACTTTAATTTTTCTAATCTTTTATCTTTTATTTTTTTTATTTTAAAACTTTATTCTATTTTTATTTTTAATTTTAATCATTTTTACTTTTTCATACATCTTATAATAGTTATTATAATTATAACTACAATCTTAATTTGAGAAAATATTTCCTTTATAATTATATTTATTATTATAACTTGTTATCTAATTTTATTTTTAATTTTTATTTTATTTTAAATAAACACTAGCCTAATTCTAACTTATCCTAATATTTTCAACTTCTAGGTTTTTCAATTAACTACTAACTACGATGCAAGGAGTTGATAATATGGAAGTTGTGTTCCGTGGTAGAGGACAAGAAGCAAGATTCAACAAGCTGGCTGAAAGACAAATGGACTTGACTTGCTACCCTGACCATCCGACTATGATACGACTTGGCATCCAAGAAAGCGTTTTACACCTGCTAAACCAAGTCGGTTGGACCGGTTACCACTTGTTCCGCAAATTTAGTACCTACCGGAAACTCACTTTGGAATTTTTGAGCTCACTGACCTATCTTCCAAACAGTGGACAAGGACTGAAGAAAGGAGTCATCCTTTTTCGACTCTTTGGAATGGAATTTAACTTTTGCATGGGAGACTTTGCTAAAATGTTAGAATTACCTCATGGACCTGATGCATACGCCAAAGTAGCTGAAGAAAATCTTCCATACTGGGAGCTGGAAAGATTCTGGGGGAAAATCACTGGAAACGATAACCCTGAAGAGAATGAATTTCACTCTGAGAATATCCACAATCCTGCTTTCCGCTACTTTCACAAGATCCTTGCTCACTATATTTTTGGAAAGCCTGATAATGTCACTGAAGTTACTAGAGAAGAGTTATTCATCATGTTCTGCTCCTCTCAGAATCGCCCGGTCAATGCCATCGCATTCATGCTAACAAACTTCGAGTGCATCACGCAAGACGAAGTTTCACCCATTAGGATCGGCGGATTTGTCACTATGATTGCTAATGCCATAGGAATGAGAGTGCCTTTGCTTAGATTGACACCTTATGGTACCCATACCTCTATGGACATCAATTTCTGCTTTAATCGAGGTATCATCGGTAACCTTGGACCTAATCGGTTTGAATTGCTCATTGATAACAAAGTTTGGTATCAGTTCACCTTACCGAATCCTAGGACGAGTGTGCACAACCCTACCAACTGGCTTTACTATGGTCAGATTCCTGAGAGAGAGCCATCACCTGAAACTCCTCAAGCTTATGAACATTTTGATGAGGAAATGCCTGCATCTGAATCTGAACCTGAAACACCGCCTGGATACTATGAACCTTTACCTGAAGATGAACCGATTCTTGACTATGAGCCTTTATCAGAAGACGAGCCTATACCCGAGTACGAGCCTGAGACACCTTCTGAAGATTCTGCTGATGATTACACTGTTGACATGACTGATGTCGAACTCGAGCCACAACAACCCGCTGAGTCCACCGCATCGGTAAATCAAAGGATGCCTAATCTGAACACGCACGAGCAAGCAATCACTGCACTGCAACAAGATGTACAACATGTGCGCAACGAGCTTCACACTTTGCAAATGCATTTCTTCGATTTCATCGACACCGTCAATGCTCAGTTCGACGAAGTTTTCAAACACATTTATTCTAATGTGAACAACAATAGACGTGGCTAGATGTTACCGTATTAGACTATTAGATTTTATTTCTAGTTTTAGTAATTTCTATTCCTAGTTTAGATTTTCATTTTTCTGCACTTTTACTTTCTGCTTCTGTTAACACTCAGTACTGGTTTAATATTAAATGCAAAATTCTTTTGATTACTGCTACTGTGTTATATTACACTGCTATTGACTGCTATATATACTTGCCTGGTTATCATTTTTTTTGCTGTTAATAGTATTAAAATTCGACACTGTTCTGAACTGATGGACAATTTATGGTATCTGTCAGCACTGTCTGGTCACTTGCATGCGTGACCCACTTGCCTGCAACAGGAGACGCCCGTCTCCATCTGTGTGGGACCAGCTGACAAGAATCAGGGGACAGGAGACGCACGTCTCCATGCTCTACCCCAGCAGACTGACTGCCTGAGACGCACGTCTCCCAAGGCCAGCAGTCTGCATTTGACCACGCAGACCATTTTTCTTTCCCTCTTGAATTTTGAATTTGAATTTCAAAATTCACTCTTCCTCATTCTTCCCCTATTTATTCCATTTAAACTCCATAAACCTCATTCATCCTCCATCATTCACCTCTTAAACTCCATTCATTTCCCACTTCTCTATTCTATTCAAACTTCAAACACCACCATTAATCCATTTTAATTCTACATTAACCACACCATTTTCAAACCTCACTATAAAAACAACACCACCACCACTCTTACTCTTCACAACCTTCATACCATTTCTTTTCTACCATTCTACTATCATCTCTATTTTTCATTTTCAAACTCATCATGCCTCCACGTTCAATCATCCGTAGTGTGCGTCCTGAGAGACCACCCCCTAACCTTAACAATGTTATATTCCGAGAAGACGACAATGATGCTCAAAGAACCAAATACCTCGCTTTCTATGAACGTTCGGTTGTTCCCACAAAATTTGTGAACACCGAATGTCTAGAAACTCTAGGCCTCATTGATGGTGTTACCCGTTTGCTCACTAAATCTAGCCTATACCATCTTTGTACCGAACTCGTACCTACTTATGAGCCGCTCGTCTTAGAATTCTTGAGTTCTTTCAGTTACGACACTCCTTCTGATCAACCACTCTTAACCGGTAGCATCCAATTTAGGATGTTCAACCGTGACTATACTTTGGATCAAGAAGTTGTGGCTACGTACTTGAATTTTAATACGTCACCAAATGCTCTCCGCACTATCTTTCAAGAACTCAATGGTCGTTCATGGGAACAACATGCCTTCGACCTGTGGTTTAACCTCACTGGCGAAGTTCAAACTGGTTGGAGGGCCCTACATGCTTCTCACATTCAAAACCCCGCTATACGCTATTTTCAACGTGTTTTGGGGCATACTATTTTTGCGAGATCCAACAACCACAAGGTAAATCAACATGAACTATTCTTCCTTTACTGTGCGCTAAACAATCTTCGTTTCAATGCCGCACCGTTTTTGCTCCAACACATCCAAGGCTGTGTCAATGCACCCGCTACAAACCCCTTTCTGTTTGGCGGAATTATTACTTCCTTGGCCTGTGCTTTAGGTCTTGCTGATGATCTCCTATCACTCTCTCATCTCATGATGCCTGCTCAATCACTTGACCTCACCTATTGCCGTGACTCCCATTTGGTTTCACCCCTCCATGATGGCCGATACACCTTGGTCGTCAACAAAGTTCTTATTCCTTATGTCATCCTTCCGTGCCCTGAAAGAATCAACATCCGTTATGTTCAGCGTTGGAGGCTTATTGAAGACAATCCTCAAGATAACCAACCTGATCATCCTAATGAACCTGTGGATGCAAATGACGAAGAACTCAACCAAGGACAAGCTGATGACATCCAACCTCCTCAAAACAACCCTCCGCCTATCACTCTTGATGCCATGTATGCTGCAATTCAACGACAAGACCAACTTTTTCAAGCTATGCAGACAAACCAAAATGAAACACTGAGGCTTATTCGAGAGATGCAACAGGAGCACCGTGACTATGCTATTAGGAACGAAGGCCAATACACTGAAATTGCTACACACTTGCATGATCTTAACATTCGTGTGAATGGCTCTCCTACTGATAGACGTCGTCGTGTTCGTACAAGAGGCGCAAGCAGTTCTCGCAACCGCAACATTGAGGAGTAGTTCTCATGCATTGAGGACACTGCATCATCTAAGTCTGGGGGAGTCGCATTACTTTCTTTAGTTTATTTTCCCTTCAAGTTATTTCCCTTCCTTGTAATGTTTTTTCTAATTCAATAAAAGAATATTTATGGAATTTAAGTCTTATATGTATAATTCCGTAGTTATTACCCTTTCTTCCATTTTCTTGAGCCATAACAAAAATTTTTGCTCCTAAACAATAAATACAAACCCCACACGTTCGTGAAATACGAAGCTACTCAAACACTAAACGCATAGAAATTAATTCAAGTTAATATCCTTATTGTCCCTACACTTTAAAACCCCCGAGTATGCGTAACCGATTTGAATACCCTTTATACCAAAACCACCGACTTTAATTTTTGAAGTAACCTTTAGTAGTTTATTCTAGCAGTCGGCACCGTCTTAGACACCAACTACGCAGAGAGTCGATGAATATAAGTGTATGATCCTCATAATAATAATTATGTGCTTAACCACAATAAGAAATGTGCCTACTAAGTTAGGTGGTCCTCACAAGATCATTTAACCTAACGGTCGCAATTCTCAAATACAAAGAATTTAAAAACTCATTGTTGATTGGTTCAGAAGTCATCTGGTACTGAACTTGGTAGGAAGGACTATTGTCCTATTCCCCACAATCCTCAAATGAGCGCTAAGGAGTATACCACTTATTGTGCCAGAACTCCATGAGAAGGATCATAGTCACTAACCGACTACTCTGCTATGTGCGTGTCGAGATAATGGGCTTAATGTGATTGCGCACGAATGAAAAGGGTAAAACATGATGACAAGTCAAAGGTCGAGCTATAATGGCATGATTCGGATTGGTATGCATACTGGGAGTTGTCTAGTGTCGCTACTATAAGTCTATTGCTAGGATCATTATCATTATTTTCAAATAAGAATACTATGTGGCTGAGTATGACCGAGCGACGTGGAGGGAGTGTGTTTCATTTATCTTTATCTTATTATTTTGCTTGAGGACAAGCAAAGGTTCAAGTCTGGGGGAATTTGATAACACGATTTTATATCGTATATTTAGCTTAAAATCCATAGATATTTATAGCATTTTCCGTTTATTATGTTAATTTATTATGATATTACGCGAGTATTTGCTTTGTTTCAGGTTTTACACTTCAATTACGACTATTTGCGAAAAGGAAAGAAAATAGAGCTTAAATGACCGATATTTATGCCTAAAAGACGAAAAAGGAGTGCTGAAGCGAAAGAGGGGTGCAATTAGGACCCAAAAGGCCCAAAAGAGATATTCAGCCCACCATGGAACCAAAGGCGCGTGGCCCAAACCTGCCCAGCAAGTGGAGACGCACGTCTCCACGTCCTCTATGCCACGTCAGCAAAGGGAGACGCACGTCTCCATGTTCCTACATCTTCTCCACTTGAGACGCACGTCTCAAGTCAGTCAAGCTGCCTCCTGAAGAAACGGAGACGCGCGTCTCCACGCCCAGTCTGCAAAAAGTTCCTCTTTTCACGCAACGTCACAGCAAAACCTCTCCTATAAATAGGACCTGCTATCTCACTTCCAAAGGGTCCGATTTCCTGCCAACGAAGTGCTGCCGAAATTGTACCGCGAACCGCTTTTCTTTATTCTGCTTTCATTCAACCGTTTATTTTCTCACAACGATTTCTACACTGGAAATTGTTGTGAACTTTTCGTAGATCTAGCCTTACGTTAGATTTATCGTTTTATTTCCTTGTTTTTATTTTCTGCCATTTAAATTCCGAAGAACGATCCAGCCAACCTGTGGTGGAAGTTCAGTACTTGAAGATCCAGTTACCATTTATTTAATTCAGGTTTTTATTTACCGCCTTATTTATATTTGTTTGCATGATATATTATATGCCATTTAATATGCTTATTATTATGAACCGAACCGATTTATGCATGTTTAATCGTATTAATATGTCTGGCTAAATTACTAAAGGTGTCGGTATGTAAAGTAAGTTAACCGTAGGGATCCGAAATAAATTGGCTTAACTATGTTTTACTAATTATCACTTATTTTTGGTTTATATGTCTAATTTAATTAGTAAGTCTTAAAACCAATAGAGCGAAAGTTTGAGGGGTTAGGACGGTCAAAGGTTAAAATCAATAGAGCGAAAGTTTGAGATCTTTAACCAGATAGTAGACATAGGACATTAGTTTTAAGGATGGCGAAAGCGTACGTTAGGGTTATTAGCTTGCTCCGAGTCAACAGAGCGAAAGTTTGAGATTAGGAGATTTAAATAGATAACAACCTCGTAAAATAGGCATTTTATTAATTACATTGTTTCCAAAAAGCTCTTCTAAAATCTAATGGGATGGCGAAAGCGTACATTAGGATTAGGATAGTAGTCTGAATCAACAGAGCGAAAGTTTGAGACGAGGATTTTTAATCAATGGAATTAGTAAAGATTTTTAATTTAATTATGCAAAAGCCAATGGACCTTCGGATTACCTTTAGTTAAACGAAATACATACTGATACCTGTCTTTTATTATTATTCTTTATTTTCTCACAATCACTTTCCCTTAGGAACAATCGAAATTTTAGTACTCCTAGCTTTACATAGTAACCTTAGATAACGGTAGATCGATTCATAGTCCCTGTGGATTCGATATCTTTTAAAACTACACGACACGACTGTGCACTTGCAGTTATCAGATTTATAAACACATAAAGTCGCGATCAGGATTTCATCCACCAAAACCAAAACATTAATCTTTTGTTCAATTGAATCATATTTTACGAATTTGTATTTCCTACGCAGTCCTTGAGATCGACATTCGGGGAATTTCCCCTATTATTACTACAGAGACAAAAATAGTACACTTGCTATTTTTCCGATCAGTATGCATGGATGTATGAATGACATATATACAGAAATGGTAACACAAACATGGTGCACATAAGGTAGGTTCCAAAGTTCAACGTCACGAGCATGAGGTTAAAGAACCAAACATGGGATAGTACTAAGGGTTAATCACCTGCACAACATGTTCTATTGATACGTCAGAGTCCACATTCTTCTTTCGGATATTATCGGCTTGCACAATTGAACTTGTGAGCCAATAATATTCTCAAGAAAAACTCGTCTGCGTGTGATTCTCCGCATGACAACTAATCCAAGTCTACACCTGAATAGTTTCTGCATCACAACCTAAAAAGGCCAAGATGGGATAATGGGTTCTACGGCCAACTAAGCTTCTACAGTTCAATGAAAGCAATAATGTTTTCGCAACTGAACTTGCTAAACATATACTACCAGCATGGAACCTCCACTGAGCGGAAGGATTCTCATGACAGCTTGTTAAGGACTGAACTCCTTGTATGCCATACATGACTATACCCTCCACCTAATTCTTATGTGTACTTAATTCGGGTTAGGATTTGTCCATAATGTATCTCAAGTGACAGAACCACACATATGTCAAGAATAGCAAAAAATAACAAAATAAACAAGTATGAGAAAATTTTAAAGTGATCTAAAACTCTAAGGTAACCCCTCTTTTAAAAAGCTTTTTCAAGTCCCCAGCAGAGTCGCCAGTTCTGTAAACTCGGTTTTTGCGAACTGACTCCTTGCTCTTTTTTTCTTTTATTATTTTTTTTTATTTTTGCAAGAGTCGCCACCGACTTTTATTTTATCCAACATTTAGGAAAGGCATAAAATAACAGGAAAGACCTTTTGACAGATTTTGGGTTCGGGGGGTTGGTTATACAAAGGGAAGGTTTTAAGCACCCTTTGTATCCATGGTTATCCATGGGCTCTTAATTGCTTAGCTCACTTTTGTTTAAATGCTTTATTGATTTGAAAATAGAAGAAGTGAAGATGGACAATAGGTCACATAGGTCTCTGAAGAGTTTCACCGGGAATAATGCCCTTCAAATACCAGATAAAAGTTTTGAAAATAGATGAGAAGTTTTGAAAATACGTTGTTTGAAAATGAAAGTGTTTGAGCAAGCAATTAGGAGTTATCTACTCTTAATTTATAAGACCTTTCCTATGCATTTAATACTTTTCTTAAATGATGGTATGATTAAAAAAAGTAATAAGAGGGAGAACCATAGAGGTGCAAGTGTGCAAAGTGCTTTTTTTTTAAGTTTTATCTTGATTATTAATGTTTTAGCTCAAAGGTAAAAATATGGTCCAAGTGGCCAAAAGGAAGATGACGGAAACATAAACAATGCGTCCAAATGGACAAAGAAAAAATAGCGGAAACATAAATAATATGTCCAAATGGACAAAGAGAAAATAACGGAAACATAAATAATATGTCCAAATGAACAAAGAAAAATAGCGGAAACATAAATAATATGTCCAAATGGACAAAGAAAAAATAGCGGAAACATAAATAATATGTCCAAATGGACAAAGAAAAAATAGCGGAAACATAAATAATATGTCCAAATGGACAAAGAAAAAATGACATAAACATAAATAATACGTCCAAATGGACAAAGAGAAAATAACAGAAACATAAATAATACGTCCAAATGGACAAAGAGAAAATAACATAAACATAAATAATACGAATGATAAAATAAAGCATAAAACAAGAATATAAAGAATAATATAATAAAATGCGGAAATTAAAGTTAATTGTTAGTATGTTAGCACGCGAATCATCTTGAAGCTAGTCAAGTATATCCACGATGTTAGTGAAGATCGATGGTGAGTGAATGATGATCTCGGATTTAAAGTTAATGAAAATTTATCAGAAGCTTGATAGAATCATAGCGACTACACGATAAATTTCTAAAGTCTTAAATCAACTGCATACAATCTCTGCCATATTTGATCTTTTATTCCAATTCGGGACAAAGAAAAAGATAAGAAATAATATCAAATAATATACAAAAATAAACCTGAAATTGTGAAAAATCTACACAATAATAAGAGAGATATTTTGAAAGTATAATTAGGTTAAGACAAAATAAAAGGACAAAATCTTAAATCTAAAACAAATTAAACCTAATTCATTTTTTTTGTGATTTTTTTTGGAATTGATTTTAAGTTAATTAACAAGCTAATTAAACAAAAAATTATACAAATAATTAAACTTAACAAGAAAAATAAATCTAGTTATGTATAAAATTAGTATATAATATATAAACCTAATTTAACAAAATAAATTATTTTTTTCGAATTTTTTGATAGGTTAGAAATAATTGAAAAAAAAGCAAATATATACATAATTACTAATTAATTAAGCAAAATAAATTAACTATGAATAAAAATAAAAAATTTTATGTCAAATATTAGATTATAAAAATATAAACCTAAATCTAAAAGGAAAATATTTTTGGAGTTTTTTGATTGGTTGAAAATAATTAAAAAGCAATATTTACATAATTACTAATTAATTAAGCAAAATAAATTAATTATGAAAATAAATAAAATATTTTTATGTTAAAAATTAAATAAACATTTTATCAACTTAAAACTAAAATTAAAACTTTTTTTTTTTTGAGAAATTGAAAATATGCATAAATATGGAGTTTTTAATTCATGAACTCCTAACACTACTACATATTAAAAATTACATTGTACTTACTCTATGATGTCCCAATAGTGGAATAGAGTGGTTGAAATTGATTGAAGGTGGCTATCTGAATGAGCCTTGATTTTTACAAGTTTATTGAAACTTTTGGAAAATATAAAACTTATGCTATGGCTTTGGTGTTTGTTGTTGTGCTCTCCTCTTGTTCCTCCCCCTTTTTTTCCTCTCCTTGAATGAAGAAAATGAAGCTCTATTTATAGGCAAAGAGATATGATCATAAAGCCTTGCAAGTGGAAATTGTCATGATTGATTTTGTGGAAAAAGAATGGAATATTCTTTTATGCTAGGTTAAAAAACTTAACCATAGTTTAATCACTCAAGTATTATTCTCTTCAATCTTGAAATAATATCTTTAAGCATCTTGAATTGGTCTTGATTGGCAACCATAAGCATCTTTGATAATATCTTTGAATTATCTCACTTTAATTAAACTTTAAATGAATAAAATTTAATTAAAATGAAATAAAAATGTCATGAATCATGGATATGTTGTGAATATCTTTAAACATATGAGAATCAAGATTGAATCACAAAAGAATTGGCCTTTTTGAAAAAAAATCAAATTTTGGTCATTACTTGTTTCATGCATTTTTCCAAAAAAGGTCAACTTCATCAAGGCATATCTCCCTCAATTTTGATCCTATGAAAGTGTTCTTTTACTTTTTGGAAAGCCCAAGATGTCCTCTACAAGCCACTTTGGAAGCGTTTTTGCATTTGGAGAAGTTATTTTGATGATATGGGCTTTGACAAAAAACTGCTTTTTGTTGACTTTGAAAATGACCTGTAATGTTTTGGCTTATATCTCTTAGGCGGAAGCATTTCTTGACCTTGGTCCCAACATCAAAGTTGTAGAGAATTGAATTTCCTTGAGAATGAGATTTGGTTGGAATTTTTCTGATAAATTATAAGAGAGTTATGGTCGGTCAAAGTTCAGTTGACTTTTAGGTAGAAAACTCTAATTTTGCAATTTTGAGTTTTGTCGATTTATGAACTTTTCTTGATGAATTATGATCAACCATTGATCACATGATGAATCTTTTGACAAAATATGGATGTTGACAAAAAATTGCATTTTTGACTGTCTGTTGACTTTTTGGTCAAACTGGTCGTCTGTTGACTGTTTGAGCTGTTGACTGTGCGTCCGAGCGAATCGAAGTTTGAAAATTTTCCTGGTGGTACTTTGAGACATATGGAGATCCATGAAATCCATTTGAGGTCTCAAAAACTCGTTCTCCTGAAAAAAAAAACAAAAACCCTAGTTAGGGACTGTTTGTGTAGGAGACAGTTAGACGTACCTGATATTTATGCAGTGTTGAGTCTCTGTTGATCACGTGATTATCAGAAGACTTCTAGAAAAAAATCTTGGAAATTTGAAGTGCGAAAAATTGATTTGACTGATGGTACAAACACGGAGAATTGCGCTGATAGGGGGTTTGACTGGTAACTAGCTGTCCGGGTATTAACGTAACAGTTAAAGTGAAAACTTAACAGTTAAAGTTAATTTTTTTCTTTTTGTTTTTGTTGTGTTAATGGTGAAAATTTTATTTACCTGAGCTGTTAGAAAAACACAAACATAATAAATAAATAAAATATACTCTATGCGAACGAAATTACCGATAATAACCTTGAAAAAATATTTAATGCACAGAAAAATAAATATTTAACACATAATATTATCTTGATAATTAAACTACCGAACGACAGATAGTACAACATTTAATACTAACAGTACAAATATTACATAATATAATGAACAGTCCGACAAATAAAATAAACGGTACACTATTTGAAAGCGAAAGATACAACAAACTTTAAAAATGACGATTAAAAACCCATGCTATAAATAACAACATATAGATGAATGGGAGTGTATGCAACCCAGGTCCACATTTTTCAGGACTATGCAGACAGAAAAAGGACATGATCACCACCAAAACAGTGATGACCATAAGAAAAAACGTATCCATCCACTTTGCCATTTTTGCCGGGGAAGAAGAGAAAATAATTATGAGATAGAAGTTTGAGAAATTTGGGAGATGAGTGAAATTTGATGTGAGAATTTATGGAAAAAATTAGGAGTATTTATAGAGTGAAAAGAGAGAGATGGAGACGTTGGGAATGGAATGGTACCGTTTGAATAGTAGTAGGATTTGAAAAAAAAGTATGGTAGGTTTTTGAAAAGAAAAGGGGTATAGAATAAAGCTAGGATTTGATTTGAAAGAAAGAGATTTGAAAAGAAAGGAAGATATTTGAAAAGAAAGAAAGAGATTTTGAAAAAATAATATAGTATAAAAATAAAAATTAGTGGGAAACAAAACCAATAATAATTTAATTGTTACCAGTATAATTTGAAACCCGGACTCCACGCTTGCAAATTTTAATTCTGTACCAACTGAGTCAGCATTATTTGTCTGAAAATAAATCTCCAATAAATAGTGTATGAAGTGATAAACAGTATTTGGCGTTTTATGTAAGAATAAATTTAACAGCGAACCAAAATACTGTATAAAAAATTCTAAAAATTGAGTATTCATAAAATCAGGATATTTATGAAATAAAAATCCAAGATTGTATAAAACTCCAAATTTTTAGACAGAAATCTGTTGACTTCTCTTTGAAAAAAAAGACGCAGGCAAATTTTGGGGTATAACAATAATGATCATAACACTTAGAAAATGATGGGATCTCAGAGGTCAAAAATTGGGGTGCAACAACAAGCAAACCAAACAAGCAGATATAAAGTAATAGGAACGTGTCTCCAAGATGAGAACACGAAAGGAGTGAATAAAATCGTGTTCCGCAAATAAAGCAGAACACTCACATAATAAGCATCGATCGGTGACCGTCCAAAAGCCTTGCACACTAACACACAAGTTAGAGATGACAAACATCGCAATCGGAATTGCGTTATTTCTATAAACCAAAAGAAACGGGCAAGTAATGTGAACATGAGATGGACGATGAAACATCAAAGAGAAATCAAACATGAATGATCTACAAATTAATGAAAACTAAGTATCTAGCTAGATAGTACATCTCATAAGCTTTCTGACGATATAAAGAACATGCAAATCGGAGTTACGAGTAAAAAGATACGAAAGATTGAAGTTAAGGAAAGAAATCACAAAAATAACACACAGGAACCGGTTCCTGCATAGGACAACCCGGTTCCTGGTACTAAAAACCAGAGGCAAAAAACTGGGAACCGGTTCCCACCTAGGGACAACCCGGTTCCCGGTACAAAATCACAGGGAGCAAAACAACGCAGGAACCGGTTCCCACCTAGGGACAACCCGGTTCCTGGTACTAAAAACCAGAAAATCAGCCATTTTGGATTGAGTGGGAACCGGTTCCCGCCTGGGACAACCCGGTTCCTGGCGTAGCAAAACAAGTTTTTGTGCATTTTTAAGGCCTCGGAGCCATTCGCACTCAATCCAAAACCATGCCAATTCAAAATTAATCATAAACGAGCACCAAATTACATGCTATACGCAATGAAACGTTCACGGAAGTAAGGCATAAACACCACCACACATCAACACGGAACATGTTATGAGCAAAGCGCGAAAGCGACACGTCAATCAAAACAACGATCACATTAATGCAACAACGACATAAAGAATTAATACATGCGATAATGATCAAGCCATCAAATATATTCGAGTCATGATTTAAGCGTTAAACAAGTCGATTATCAAACACAAATTCATCGCATGCATTTATACAAACACTTTGAGTGCGTCGCAAACCACATTCATGAACATCAACTATTATGCATGCAAAATCAACACCGAACCATGGATTCAAACACGAATATCGCAATTCAAATCAACGGACATCAATTATATGCAACAAACATTAAATCCAACCACAATTCACATGAACACGACCAATTCGAGCAAAAGATGAACAAAATCACCGATCAATCATCATCAATCATCCATTAATCAAGAACAAGAGGTAGATCTAGATTTGAATACACATAATAATCAACAATTAAGCACTTAATTCAAGATCCGAAAGCTTACCGGATGAAGATCTAAACTGAAACGCGAACACGAAGACGAACGCGAACACGACACGAACGCGAAATTCGAAGTGAGAGAGAGGGAGGGCGCGCGACTCAATGAGGAGAGAGGAAGAGAAATTCGAACTTCGATCTTGATTCTTCAATCCATGTTCTTGATCTTGATGAGAATTGATGAATATTGATGAAAGTTTTATGTAATTTGTGGTTTTGATTCAAGAGAATTGAGAGAGAATTGGGAGAAAGTGTTTATGAAAATTTGGTGAATTGAAATTATGAGAGTTCCCCCCTTGATTTGTGAAGAGCAAAATGTTTATATATTGTCAACGCGAAATGTCCAAGTTGCCCTTGGTGCGTCTTACTTTAGCTCGTTTTTAAGGAAACTCGGTTCGGCTCTGAATTCCGGAATGAAACCAATGCCATTATGAATATGACCAAATTCTTGACTCGTCACCGTGAGAATCGCCTCAATCCGATGAGCGATGAAGAAAATACGCCCGTTTGAATGACGAGAAACGCCGATTCATCTGGTGCGACTATGTAGAATTTTGTGCATACCGCTCAAAGAACTCGATAAAACTCCATCTTCGGCTCAAAATCTGAACAAGCATGTGTGACGAAGAATCGAAGCTAATGAAATTTCCGAAAGAATTCCGCCAGAATGGGCTTCATTCGATAAAAATCGAAGAAGTTATGAATTTTCGAACTCGGCGCGACATACTCGAAAACACGCTTTTTACCGAAACAACACGACGATCCTTAAAATTCTGGGAATTTTTAGTGCACAATTGGCCTTCGGTCCGAACATATGAAATCTTGGTAATGATGGTACGGAGCTCCAGTTAAATTTTCAAGCGAATCCGACGAGCGGATTAGGAGATATGAATTTTCTAAGATCCGAAACCCTACATTCAGCATTGTTTTTCACTGTGAAACCTTAAGTAATTTTCAAATCTGACAACCTTCCTCAAAGAATTGGCTTCCGAGCCAAACACGAAAGTTGTAGATATCGTCGAAACGGTTTGGGCCGCGCGCGAACTTAGCTCATATCACCTTCCAAATATGACTTGTGAATTTTCTCGTATTTCCACTGTTTAAACCATTTTTCACACCTTTCTCCTTAAACCCATGAAAACTCTTTATTATTTTTCTTCAATTTTTGAATGACGAAATAAACGTCATCATTAACTTATAGCTCAGATAAAGAGGGCAAATTTTGGGGTGCAACACTAAGCATGGTTCGTAGAACTAATATATTAGTACCATGTAATTAAATTGGTAATATACTCAATTAAGATAACAGGAAGATGTATATAATGTAGCTGGTAGTATAGTTGAAATTGAATGGCAGAAAATTGGCTTAGCATCATAAGTAGTTTGGTGACACTAGAATAATGACAAATAATAGATTTTGATAGCAGAAGTAATTTCTAATAACAGAGATCGAGTAACAGTAATAAGGAATTGATGAGAACTAGATCGAATAGGAGTATTAGTAATTTTAACCGATAAAATTAATTAATCGGTTTTAGTCGAAAACTGTCCGAATAATTATAGAACGCGTGTAGGTTGTTTTGATTGAATTGGTATGTTGAATATTTGTTGGAAACTTGCAAACTTGCAGGTGATGTGAATTTAGTTGAATTGCCTCTAATTATTGGCAAGATAAAGTTGAAGGCTTTATGGCCAGTGTTGATTTGTCGTTGAATTGCCGTTGAATTATTTGTGTTGATTTATGGTTGTTAATTTGTTATTGATATGTTGTCGTTGGTATGTTGTTGTTGATATGTTCATACTAAGTTGTAGGCCTATGGCCAGTGTCGAAGTGATGATAAGTACCTCTATTTATTGGTACAATGTTGCTAAGTTGATGTGTTATTGATGAATTATTATTGTTATTGTATGACATCCATATTACGTCGCATACATCGCATTATAAAGTTGGGGGCTTATGCTCTATAATTTGGTCTGGATTGGAAAAATATTAAGTTGGAGGCTTATGCCTTGTTTTACGTTTAAGGCTTATGCCTTGTTGACGCCTCTATTAATTGGCGGTTTTTAAGTTGGGAGCTCTGCTCCAATGGTACCACGTGCATGTGCATTATCGTGAGTCGCATTTTAAGTCGCGTATTTGAGTTGTTGTGTTAATAAGTTGTGAAGATTGTAGTAACTGTTTGTATGAAGTGGTGATTTTATATACTCAAATTTTAATATATTATTTATAATATACTTGTTGATATAGTTCGATATCTCACCCCTTCTGTTTGAATGTTACCCCTATGTTGGTAACGTGCAGGTAAACAAGAATGAAGACTAGTTAGCTTCGATAGTTCGAGTCGGTGATGTCGCTCTGATACGTAACACTTGGGGGATGGACGATAGTTGTTTAGTTGTTGCCTTTGTTTTATGTTGCTGAATTTTTAAGTTGAATTTTAAGAAGCACCGTGATGTTTCGAGTTGTTTTAGTTGAACAAGATGATATGTTATTTAAAATTGAATATTGTGATTCAGCTGCGTAAGTAATAAAAAGTTGTTTGGTTTCAAAGACTAAAGTATGTTGTTATCGGTTCATCTGAATGTGATATGTTATGTATTTGTTTTAATAGCGATTAATTGTCATTGTTTTAAAGTTAAAAGTGTAGCATCCCATATGTTGTTTAAATTTTATAAATCTGATTTTTATAATTCTCGCCGGGTACAAAATGGGGTGTTACAATAGTGGTATCAGAGCAGGTCGGTCCATCAGGCCAAATTGTCGAGTCAGTAGAGTCGTGCGACAGTTGAATACTGTCAGCGTGTTGTTTCTTAGTATGCAACATATGTGAGAAACACTGTCGGTACTTATTTTCTTTCCTAATCGATGGTTGCAGGAGTTAGTTTGAGATAAGCGGGGGAGAAGCGTTGCTTGTAAGATGTTGGTTCATTGTGCTGCTGACAGAGACAGTGCAAGTATTGTTGGAATTTCGTTTTTTCCCGAATCCGAAAAAGACATGGATTCAAGATTTTGTTTGTAATCAAGTTGGAACGGCTTGATAGAGAATGATCAAACATTGTAGATGAGTACTCCTCGGAGGATGAAGGGAAATGTAACGATTGTTGATGTACGAGTAGAGTGTAAATCCCTAACGTTTTTTTTGAAAGTGATTGCTTAGTGGAAAGGAAAATTTCAGAAGATGGAACTTATGAAGTTGAGAAGCTTCATCGTTGGTGGTTGACCGTAAAGTTTTTCGATTTTGGACTAACCTTGCGTGTAATGTAGACATTACAGCGATGTTAGAATGACGAAAGTTGCTCTAGACTCTATCGTTGGATTCATTTAAGTAATTGTTAAAGGTTGATGAGGTTGTTGGATGGTCATGGATCGCAAGTCAGAGACAGGAATTCGAAAAGATGTGTATGGATTTAAAGTGTTGGTAATTATACAAGGAAAATTCATGTTTGGATGATGTTGTAAGGTGTGTTACGGTATGACGTCGGTGTTGGCATTTTCGGATAACTTGGAAGATTCACATCTTATGTTCCGGGTATCAGATTGATGTGTTGTTTGAACCTACGAAGAAGTGAAAATATATTCTACCTTATGGAAGTGTTTTAAGTACAATAGATGCATTCCTTCATGGAGGTACTCAGAAGTCGGTTACGGAAACGTGAGGCTTTTGAATATAAACGGTTATTATCGCAGTTGTTCGAAACGAAGTCAAATGGATCATGTTGTTGGTGAATAAGTCAAGAGAATGAGATGTTCAATATTAAAAATGATTTGGGTGCCGATGGCTTTTAAGGAAAAGTCAAGGAGTGGTAAAAGGGAAACAAACTTTTAGAAAGATGGAAGTCGTGTTCGGGATGCCAAAGTGGCGGCATCCGTAAAAGAAGAATTGTATAGAGTTTCTATCACAAATTCAATGTGAAGAAGACTTATTGAGATTCCTATTGGAATGAGATTCAGATGTGAAAGATATTAGGAGATTTAGAGTAAAACCAAAAGTTGTGATGTTGTTAAAGTCTTCTGCCCAGATAAGGACTTTGGTCGGGACAAGACGAATTGTGATGTACAAGTATATTAGTAATTATGGAGTTGGAAAATACTTAACAATTGTGTGATGCTAAGTGAGTACGAAGAAAACTGTGTAATATGTTGGGACGATGGTGTCTCATCGACGAGATCAAGTGAGAAGGAAGTTATGACAGTTGTAAACCTCAGAGTAAATTATTGGATTATGATGCTGTTAATGACTTTGAGTGTAAATCCTGAAAGGATGCTATTATGTGGTAACGACGATTTATGCTTCATTATGATTGTCGGCTATCTACTGACAAATTGAGGAACTGATCACCCTTAATCTCTTGTTGGTAGTAGACGAAATCATGTGGATGAGATAAGCTTGTCTTGTTATCTTAATAGTATGTAAAGTGATGGATACTAAATCGTGAGGATAATCGCTTACCATGTTGTGTGGATTTAATGAAGAAGTGGCTTTAAAAGCGTGAACCGCGTTGGACGCTGACTTAAGTTGGATAATCAGAGTTGCGCAACTAAAGCGTGAGGTGGCGCAGTGGTTATGCGTACAACTCGTTGGCAATTAAGGATTAATATGTCAGAAACCCACATAAATAACATGTCTTGATCTACAGGTTGGATTTGTTAGATTGTTGTTGTGAGGATTTTGTGCCAGAGCATTGTAGTTACTATTGACTATTTGTGAATGGTACTCTATAATATGATAAAGTTGATTATATAGATCATGTTGATATTTTGTTGATAAGTGACATACATATATATGGAATGTAGTGGTGTGTGTTTCGGCCATTGGAAAGATCGTTAAAGTGAATTATGATGATGCTACTTTCCCATATATGATTGTGTTGTTGTTGTTATTACTACCCTAAAGTGTTGTTTAGTTGTGGTGGTTATTAACGGTTATGTAGCGAAGGTGTTGTATGGTTAACATGAGGATTTGATTCGAACCGCGTTGTGTTGCTGGTAGGTCTGGTTAAGTAGTAATTGATGTGATGCCAATCGTGACTTGAATGTCATAGAATAGGATACGAGACATGTATTAAAAGTTGTAGTATCGAGAGGATTTTAAAGGACGAAAATATTCTAAGTGGGGGAGAGCTGTAACGCCCCGAATAATTTGATTAATTATTTAATTAATTGTATTTGAAATAGTGGATGAATTATAAAGTGAATGTGAAATATTGGACTTTAAATTACCTTATTGGAATTAATTATTTAATTACCGGTGGTGAAATAATGAAGTAATTATTTAGTTGGAATTGTTTTGATGGTTGACATAGAAATGTGGGGGTGTGAAGCTCAAGCCCAATAGAAATAATAATAATACTAGGTTTATATTGAAGGAAGAGAATTAGGTTAATTGAGAAGGGAAAGATTTGGAGAATTGAAATTGATCGTGGAAAAGTTGTTGTGAAGAGGAAAAGTTGCATAAGAGACAAAGGTTGGAATCTACGGCGAAGCTCAGGTTCGACCTGAAATCATAGAGAGATCTCCAATCCAAGGTAATGGTGGGGTTCAAACTCTATAATCGGGATTGTGATGAATGATATGTGGGATTTTGGGTGTTGAAATTGCTACTGTGTTTGATGTTGTTGTTGTCTGTGTTAATGTTGTTTGTTGTGATGTTTTGTGAAATCGATAAGGAAATCGATTATGTTCTGTCAATGAAATGTTATGCAAAAGAAAGTTGTTCGTGTCGATTTAATATAAATTGAAAGTCCTGAAATAGTGATTGTTAAGTAAATCGATCGATGTAATTATGAATAGAGTTGGATTCTGGAATTGGTAGAAGAAAAAGAAGAAAATTCTAGGAAGAAGAATTGGGGCGAGGGTCACACCAGTAAGGGGCGGGCGCCCCAAGGAAGTGTGGAGAGGATCCCATGTGCAAGGGGTGGGCGCCCTAGATGGAAAAAATGGTGAGGTGGGTGCCCCATATAGGAAAAAGGGGGACCACTTAATTTTTGGTTGTTTTCTTAATTGTTGTTAATCCTAATGCAAGTATATGATTAACAAAATATTCTTTTGGAATGCCTAAGCATGGTTCGCAGAACTAATATATTAGTAGCAGGTAATTAAATTGGTAATAGACTCAATTAAGATAACAGGAAGATGTATATAATGTAGTTGGTAGTATAGTTGAAATTGAATGGCACAAAATTGTATGGTTGTTTATATGTTGTCGTTGGTATGTTGTTGTTGATTTGTTGTTGTTGATTTGTTGTTGTTGATATGTTGATACTAAATTGTAGGCCTATGGCCAGTGTCAAATGATGATAAGTACCTCTATTTATTGCTACAATGTTGCAAAGTTGTTGTGTTGTTGATGAATTATTATTGTTGTTGTATGACATACATATTGCGTCGCATACATTGCATTATCAAGTTGGGGGCTTATGCTCTATAAGTTGGCCTGGATTGGCAAAATATTAAGTTGGAGGCTTATGCCTTGTTTTAAGTTGAAGGCTTATGCCTTGTTGACGCCTCTATTAACTAGCGGTTTTTAATTTGGGAGTTCTGCTCCAATGGTACCACATGCATATGCATTATCGTGAGTCGCATTTTAAGTCGCGTATTTGAGTTGTTGTGAAGATTGTAGTAACTGTTTGTATGAAGTGGTGATTTTATATACTCGAATTCTAATATATTGTTTATCATACACTTGTTTATATAGTTCGATATATCACTCCTTCTGTTTGAATGTTACCCCTATGTTGGTAACGTGTAGGTAAACAAGAATGAAGACTAGTTAGCTTTGATAGTTCGAGTCGGTGATGTCGCTCTGATACGTAACATTCGGGGGATGGACGATAGTTGTTTAGTTGTTGCCTTTGTTTTATGTTGCTGAATTTTCAAGTTGAATTTTAAGAAGTGCCATGATGTTTCAAGTTGTTTTAGTTGAACAAGATGATATGTTATTTAAAATTGAATATTGTGATTCCACTGCGTAAGTAATAAAAAGTTGTTTGGTTTCAAAGACTAAATTATGTTGTTATCGGTTCATCCGGATGTGATGTGTTATGTATCTGTTTTAATAGCGAATAATTGTCATTGTTTTAAAGTTGAAAGTGTAGCATCCCATATGTTGTTTAAATTTTATAACTCTAATTTTTATAATTCTCGCCGGGTAAAAATGGAGTGTTACACAGTACAATAGGAACTTTTCTTAAAGAAAGAATGGCATCATTGAATTGAATTCCAATGATGCAATTCTATCACATGACAAGTTGTTGACACAAAAACTAAATGAGTTTACAAAGCAGTAGTCCAAGCTCCTGCAACAATTGTTAGGGATGCATGAAACGCCAAAGCACGTGAAGATTGCATTCTATGAGCTATGTAGAGGCCATCACCCTGTTGGATTATTCCCTCCAACTGATGAAGAAGTCAATTATGTAGGCAACCAACAAAGGCCTAGGAAATATCAAAATAATAACTTCCAAAAGAAACAACAAAATAAATCAAGGATGAAGATCAGAAGTCGGTCTATCTGACAAACAACCATATCAAACCTACACTTTGTAAAACCCGGGACCAAAGAAGGCGAGGGGTGGTTGCCCCACATGTAACACCTGAGGTCGAAGAGGGCAAGGGTGGTCGTCACATTGGAATAAGAGGAATCCTGAGGCCGTGCATGTATGAGACTGCATGGTTGAAGAAATGCATATAAGGATTGATAGGTACTACCTATACCAACAAGATGCATCTTCTTTTCGGTAGCCCGTTCCATAAGAACTTCACAGTTAAGCGTGCTTGACTTGGAGCAATTCTGGGATGGATGACCTTCTGGGAAGTTTCTCGGAAAGCATGTGAGTGGGGTCAAAGCATGCTGAAAAGACTCGTGTTGGTTTGTGAGGTCAGTCGATCATCCCGAAAGAAGTCTGGGACGTTACACACTTAAGCACCACCGAAAGATAGAACAAAAAATTAGGAGGATACGCTTAACCAGTTGATATGTGTCAAAAATATATTAAATACGTAGACACTTATTAACTTATTTTACAAGTAATCAATGGAAAAAAACTTATTAATTAATTAAAAGTGATAAAAACACCTATTTGAATATTTTAACTACACATTAATTAAAAATAGATAAAAATGACTAAGAAATCACTAAAGAAACACAAAGACCATGCTTTCTTATACGAGAAAGTGTATTTGAATAGGACAATAATATAGGTGATTATAGTACTCACCTTGACTGATGGATTTTTTTTTTTTTGAAAAACCTAAAAATATATAAACCACAAAACAGCCCTTCAAGCACAAGATGTACTAGAAGAGCTTCTTAAAAATACAACCTCACAATTCACATAACGACAATCAAAAACCCAACCTAGCCACCAGTGCCTAGGATGCACTGAAGCAAATTAATCTTTCAAACATGATACTCAAATCTAAAAGAAGACATGTGATCCTTTATCCACGAGAAGGCATGGATTTTAACCTTCTCATACATAGTCATCAAAGAAAGGATCTTACACGTTGGTTCTTCGTTTTCCAAATGAACTAAAGAGTTGCTACCCAAATAATATGTAACACCTGGATGCATTCTTTTCTCCAACCACCCAACAACACCAATTTTTCATAATGATCCTTACAATTTCCTTGAAAACCTGACTCAATCCCTAACCACCCAGACAAAAATAACCAAAGATTACTATAAAATTCACACCGAAAAAACATATGATCCCGAAACTCGTTTAAGCCACATAAATATGGACAACTTTGCTCCATTGTGCTAATAATATATCTTCGCATCGCATTGTCTTTCGTCGGAAGTTATTACGAAATAACAACCAAACAAAGAGATTAACCTTCAAAGGCACCGCTTTCATCCACCAAAGCTGATGGTAACGAACCAAATAATCATCCAAGATCTTTGTCAATAAATGATATGTGTTGCTCACATTATATCAATTTGAATCATGAAGTCTCCACGCCCATGAATCAGCAACAATAACCTGCAAAACCACATAACTCAAAAGAAAAATGCACTCCTCCACCATCTCTTCCTCCCACGTAAACAACCTCGTATGCCATCTCCACGTGACTCCATCCACCCCCACCCTAAGGAATACATATCTTCAACTGACACATTATTATCCATAACTAACTCAAAAAGACTACTAAAATGATTCCTCAATGTCCCTCCTTCCAACCAAGGATCCTTCCAGAACAACGACTCTACCCCATTACCCATAACACGCTCAATATTATTGAGCAACCACCCTTTATCGACAATGCCAACTCCTAATTTAATCTTATTCATTGTCTGCCACCACACAGACCCTCCACCACTCTCACACCTCAACCACCCTCATTCCTCTCCATAACATTGAGCTAACACCCTACACCAAAGGTTTCCCCTCTCCTTCAACATCCTCCAACACCATTTCCCTAATAAAGCCATATTAAACTCCCTCAACCTTCTCACTCCCATACCTCAATTCTCCTTACTCTAACAAATAGAATCTCAATCAATTCACGCCATATTCCTCCTATCCTCCCTACCTCCCCAAAAGAAAGCACTAAACAAAGATTCAAGAGTAGAAATGATACTTGCGGGAGCCTTGAAGAAGGAAAGGAAATATCAGAATAGAGGACAGAACAGACTTTATCAAAATCAAAGGACCACCTAACGACAAATTTCTCCTTTTCCACCCAAATAACCTCTTTTCAATAGATTCCACCACCAAGTTCCAGAAACTAAGTTTCTGTGAAGCTCCCCCAATAGGCAGCCCCAAATAAATAAACGGAAGATTTCTCATCTTACAATTTAACACTAAAGATGCCTCTTTTAACCAAGAATTAGAAATATTAACTCCCACCAACATACTCTTATGAAAGTTCACTTTTCACCCCTAAATAGATTCAAACAACAACAAAACCGCTTTTAGAGCTCTAACACTCGACCAACTCTTGGACCCCATCAAAAGAGTGTCATCTGCAAATTGAAGATGCGTAAAAGAGTCTCTTTCACCATTGCCCACTTTAAACCCAAAATACAACTCTTGCTGAACTAAAGATTTCATAAGAACATCTAAACTTTCGACCGTAAGCAGAAAAAGAAAGGGTGATAAAGGGTCACCCTGTCGTAAACCTCTTTCCAACCTAAACTCGTCAGTTGGGATTCCATTAACTAAAATAGATGTCATAGCTGTCGAGACACATTCATGGATCCAATTCATCCACACCGCAGGGAAATGCATTCTAGTTATTACCCTTGACAGATAATTCCAATCAACTGAATCATAAGCTTTCTCGAAATCCACTTTGAATAACAAGAGTTCCTTATTATTTTTCCTAGCATCATCGACCACCTCGCTAGCTATAAGTATGCCATCTAAAACTTGTCTGCCACTTATAAAAGCAGATTGAGCTTCAGAAATCATCCCTCCAATAACCTTTCATAATCTGTTAGCCAACACCTTTGCCAACACTTTATATAAATACCCCAGTAGAGATATAGGACAAAAAATTTGCGACCTGCTCAAGACTAGCTATCTTCGGTATCAAAGTAATAAACGTACTATTAGTACCTTTAATGAGATTTCCATTATGATGAAACTCCACTATATATCTCAACAAATCATCCTTCAGAATCTCCCAAAATTCTTTTACAAACCCGAAACTTACACCGTCAAGACCAGTACTCTTATAACTATCACAATCTCACACCACCGCTTTCACTTCCTCCATAGAAAAAGGCTTGATGAGATCAACTTTTCCTCCCCAGAGAGATTTTTAAACACCAAGTTATTAATCATCAGTTGATACCTGCCACCACCCTAAAATGAGACTGAAAAATGTTGGAAAACTGCCTTCCTAATCGGAACCACCCCTTCCACAACACCACCATCCACAGATAAGGTAGTGATCACATTAGCCCTTCTCATAGAAGTGATAAACCCATGAAAAAATTTAGAATTAGCATCACTTTCCCTCAACCAATTCAATCTGGATTGTTTCTATTGAATACTAGATTGCAACTTAGATAAAGATACTAAATCAACCGAAAGCTTATTCAATTCTGCCACCTCACCTTCATCTAACGTGACACATTCCCCTTTCACTTCAATGTATTCAATGCGCTAGTTTACCTTTAAAATTTTACCCTCCATGTTCTGAGAATGTTGTTAATGCCACCATTTCAAACTCCCTTTAATTAACTTTAATTTTTCCTTCAACGCATATTCACCCCATCCCTCCACCTAGAAAAAACTCCACTGACTAACGACATAATCATGATACCTTGGTAAATCTGCCCAACACTTCAGCATACGTTAAGGTTGTGGGCCCAATCCTGAATATCAATATTCAACATCTATGGGCAATGATTTGATAAACCTCTAGGCAGCGCCCACTGAGTACAATTAAGCCAAATGACACACCACTCTTTCGTCACCAGAAACTTACCCAACATGCTCATGACACGACCATCACCACGATACCAAGTGTCTCCCATGTAAAGGAAAATCCACCCGAGAATTATCATCAATAAACCTATTAAAAGAGAAATCCACAACTGAAGGATCCACGGTAACAATACTACGTCTTTCAGACTGATGTCTCATCGCATTAAAATCCCTAACTACACACCAAAGACCACCACCTCAAAACTAATAATATTCCCTAAATTGCCCCACAATAGTTCCTGCCCCGCACCACGACAAGGCGCATACACATCGGCCAGACAGAACTCATCCCCACTCTTAATAAACTTGCCCTGAATAATCAAGACATGCTCTATTGACCGGGTCAGCCACACTTCCACCTCTTCCACATCCCATAATGTCAATATACCACCTGATGCCCCAACAGATGGCTTAAACGAAAATCCCACCTCCCCAGTCTCCCAAAGAAAATGACAAACAAACTCATCAACCACTTCCAATTTAGTCTCTTGAATGCAAAAGATCCACAGACGCTTCGTCATTCTCACTTTTCTCACCTCTCTACGCTTCTTCCACCCATCCAGACCACGCACATTTAAAGACATAATCTTCATCATAACCCACGACCCCCTCGACCACCACCCCCTTCCTACTAAGATAATTATTTCCTCGCCCCACCTACTCCCTGACTCGGCCTAACCTTCTCCTTTTTCCCCCTTCACCCCTCTAGATAAAACACTGAACATATTAGAACAATCACCCGCAAAACTAACACCAATCGCATTCCCAACCTTCTTAACATCAGCCTGCACCTCCTTATCTCCCCCATGTATAGTCATCCAATATTTCCATTCATCCTTATTTACGGAAGAATTAGACTCAGCGGATAAAGACTCGCCCTGAAAGTAAACCTTCGACCGAGACTTAGAATTTGTTTTTCCCTTACTTTTTCTTGCGATTTTTAAAGCCTTAAGCAATTCTCTCCTATCAACACCTGACAACCTCGCCACCCTTTTTAAATCAAGCAGGGAAGTCGGTTGTTTACGTTGTTTTACTTTACCCCCCCCCCCATAACCTGCCTCCCTGACATAAAGACAACCTTATCTACTTTCACACCCTCCACCTTCGGTTTGACAACCATTGACAGCTCCTTAACTCTCTCCTCCTCGTCTACCTTAACCTGTGAAATTACAGAATCGTCTTTAATCTAGTTGCTCACATTAATATTTATTATTTCATGTTGCATCAAGTACATGAAACGATAATTACCATAATGGTATAGATGGCAAAGGCCGAATACTAAAATTTAAAATATAAATAATATTTTTTTTAAACATATATCCACCAACTAGATAATAGAATATTATCAATGGAGTCACTTAAATATTACATAATTATCCTACTCATTATCATATTTTGTGTCTATCTTGTGCATCAAACTAACTAAAAATAAATATTATATAATTATTCTACTCATTATCATATTTTGTCTCTATCTTGTGCATCAAACTAACTAAAAATATATTAATAAAAAAATATTATATTACTATTTTTGAAAATAACAATTATTTTTCAACTAAAGAAATAAGTATTTTTAAAGAGAGAAAATTTCCAATATAAGGAAATAGTGACGTGGACCTGTCTTGAAATTCTAGAAAGCTTTTAATTTATTTTTCTTTAACAGACAGCACACAGTTAAACACCATGCAAGCTAAATTACATTTATACCCCTAAATGTATACTCATTCATTCTCTTCCTTGACCTCTATATAAAAAACTCGCCACACAATGCTTCTTCCCAAAATACAGAAGCTCCAACATTTCCATTCTCATTCCCATTTTACCCTTGTCAATTCTTTGATTCAATTTTTCAATGGCGGCAATGCTCAATTTCACCGGCCTCTCCGCCGGACCACTCCAATTCTCCGATGACTGTTCCTCCTCCGTCCAGAAACCGAGCTCCAATAGCTCAAATCGCCGCACGGTTTCCGTCCGAGCCTCATCGGCAGTAGTCGACACACGGAGGCCGGCGACTAGTCTCTACGAAGTTCTTCGAATCAAGCCGGGAGCATCTCATTCGGAGATCAAGTCGGCTTACCGGAGTCTGGCGAAGGTTTACCATCCCGACGCGGCGGCGCAACGGTTTCTGGAGTGTGGCGACAGAGACTTCATCGAGATCCGCAAAGCTTACGAGACACTTTCTGATCCATCAGCGAGAGCGATGTACGACATGTCGTTGATGGCGGCACAGTGCGAGAGGAATAGGCAGTTTTCGGTTTCGGTGACACCGAAACGGTATTCTTCAGGATATACAAGATGGGAAACGGATCAATGCTGGTAGAAAGCGTTCAACTTGTTTCGGATAAAATCAAAGAAACTTCACAGAAAAGAAAAGAAAAACAATTGAAAAATGGGAAATTAGAAAGAGAGTGATGAGATTTGAAATTGATAGTTTAGCCAAGTGAACTCTGTTACTTCTTTTGGTGAGAATGTAAATGATCTTTTTTTTCAAATTAGTCGGTAAATTTTAAAAAGGAAGTAAAAGAAATTGTTGCAGAAATAGTTGCTACTCTCTCCGAATTAAAAGTTAATTTGTATTAAAATAATATTTACTTTTAATTTTTAATAATGTCACATTTATTTTTATTTAACTATTGATCTTTTTGGTAGGATATTATAGTAACTTGCCTCATACTCACATCTATAATTGGAAAAAATTTATGTATCCTGATTCCTGAGTCAATTTCTGCATGGGCATCAATCTTATCTCTATTTGCAGTTTTAATAAAAAAGAAATTAATAAATTAAAAATTATTATATCATTTTAAAATTTTTATTGAAGAATTATTAAATAAACAAAAACTTATATTAAATATATATAATAATTTAAGTATGATGTATTTTTTTAAAGGTAACCATCCATTTTTTATATGATAACATAAATTAAAATATAAAACATATATTATGAAGTAATGGGCAAGGTGAATACTAAAGTATTTGTGTACTTTATCTTAATGGATAATTATATGTGTCAGCGCCATATTTATTGGGTACAATTACAACTCTCATATCTAAATATATTATTTTCTTATTTTATAAATTAGTCACATACAAAATTAATAAAAAAAATTAAAAAATATATTATTATTTCAATATTATTTATCATATGATATTTTTATGTTAAAAAATATAATGGATATATACTAGCAGTGTGATTAGGCGGGATTTGATTACTTTTCAAATTTTTAAAATAGGAATGACAATTGAATCCAAAAATTATTAAGTAAAATAAAAATCTGAAATAAGAATGACACCTAGACCTGTAAAATATTACCGAGTAAAATAAGAGTCTAAAATAGGAATAACAACTGGATCTGAAAAATATGTGTAAAATAAAATCATATAAAAGAGATATACGTTTTGTAGCTTATGCACAAGGTAAATACTAAGGTACTTGTGTATGCACTTATACTCGTTTAATTTATTGGATAATTATCTGTGTCAATGGATATAAGTATAACTCTCATTTCTAAATATATTATTTTCTTATTTTTTTTGTATTATTTACATACATAATCAATAAAAATAGTTCAATAAAATTATTACTATTTCTATATTATTTATCATATTATATTCTTATGTCTAAAAAAATTGCAATGGATATACACTGACAATGTAAAATAATTATATACTGTCCTTCAATAAAAAACAACAAATTACTAAACTATTAAAGTATTTTTAAAATTTAAACGTGATTAGGCAAGATACACGTCGTTGATTGCTTATAAGTGTAAAAAGTGTAAAACAATTTTACTTTTTCTCATATCTAAAATAGGGATGACAAATAAGAATGACAACTAGACCCAAAAATAATACCGAGTAAAATAAGAGTTTAAAATAGGAATAACAACTTTATTTAGATAAAATACGAGTAAAATAAAATTATGTCAGAAAGATATACATTATGTAGATAATTGGCAAGGTGGATAAAAAGTTCTTCTATGTACACTTATACTCATTTATTTTAATGCATACTTATTCGTGTTTACACCCACACTCAGTGGGTATAAGTTACAACCCTCATCTCTAAAAAAAATTGTATTAATCATATACAAAGTTAATAAATATAATTTAATAAAATTATTATTATTTCTATATTATATTTTTATGTCAAAAAAATTATAATAGATATGCAATGACTGTATAAAATAGAAATTTATTAAAATATTTTTAAAATTTAAATGTGATTAGACGAGATATACGTCATTGATTGTTTGTCGGTGTAAAAAATGTAAAACAATTTATATCAATTTTTCTCATGTCTAAACTAGGAATCACAACTTGAATCCAAAAAATATTAAGTAAAATATAAATCTAAAATA
Source organism: Vicia villosa (assembly GCF_029867415.1). NCBI lineage: Eukaryota > Viridiplantae > Streptophyta > Magnoliopsida > Fabales > Fabaceae > Vicia > Vicia villosa. The sequence goes on from NC_081182.1 coordinate 104,657,980, forward strand.
AGAATGACAGCTGGATCCGCAAAATAATACCGAGTAAAATAAGAGGTTAAAATAGAAATGACAATTAGATCCGAAAAAAATACAATAAAGTAAAATATGTAAAGAAGACATAGATATGAACACGAATAATTATCCAATAAAAATTCAAAAACCTTAATACCACCAAATCATATATTTGACAATATATATTTTTAAATTTTATTATTATTATTATTATTTAGTATTTTTTATTAATTTTAAAAATATATTACTATTAAATTATTACACCCTTTAATATAAGTGTTTATTTTTTTATTAATTTATCAATAAAAATTTTGAAATTTTTTAATAATATATAATATTTTATAATTTATATATTTATTTTTATTGTAAATGAGGGGACAACTTGTTAGGTATCTATAACATAGGCAAAAGATATACTAATTTGGTATCAAACAGATATGGATTCGGATAGGGATGGATACAACTAATATAGTACCATGATCAAACTTTGCATAGTCATCGCTTGGCTTGTTATTTTGGGACGGATGAATTAAGAAAATAAAATTGTATTTTAAATTTTAAACACAATAAATGTGTGTGCGCCTTTAAGGTAAATTACTTGGACAGAGGAAAAGAGTCGATGGAATTTAAACTTCTTGGGGAACAGATAAAAAGGCAATAAAAGTTATATGACTATGAAAAACTGTAAATATAGTGGCAAACCGTTGATCTCTTTCGCTCTTACTCAACAATTGTCATCTAAAACTCATGAAAGAACCAACGATATCAAATTCAAATCACCAAAGTACATGCAAACAATGCTTAATTGTCACGTAAACCTTGATACCCTCTTTAAAAATGACCGAGTAATATTTAAGAAAACAGACATGCAAACAATGATTTCTCTCCTTTCAGTAGGTCCTCTTCTCACGTATACTTCTCAAGTTGTCAGTATACTTCTCTAAGTTGTCATTACATTTCTACGTTACTTAAGGTTATATTTGGGAGTTTGGAGGGGAGAGAAAGGCTCCCAAAAACAAAATTTTAAAAAAATATAAAAAAATATTTGACATTTTTTAAAAAAAATGAAAATTTCTTTGCCAACCTCCCAACTCTCTATCCCACCTCTGATGAAAAACCCAAACTATCCCTGACTTCGGAAGTTCATATCCGAAATGCAAGAAAAAGGTGTTTTCGGAGATGCATCTCCGAAAGCGCCTTTTTTTTTGAAAAAATTGTCTTATTTCGAAAGTTCATTTCCGAAAACAACATTTCGGAAGTTCATTTCCGAAATACTGCGCGTTTTGCAGATTAAGCAAAACAGCCCCCTCCCCCAAACATTTTACCCTAATCCTATTCTAAACACAACCCCTCTTCAAATTTTCTGCAAAAAGCAAGTGTAAGATCAAAGAGATTGCCCAAGTCTTCTTCCAATCTCAACCAAACTCATCATCAAACACTAATTGGTAAGTTTATCATTGTTTTTTCAAGTTTTAGATCTATTTGAATAAACTCTATTAGGGTGTTTAGAAACTGAAAAAATCACATTAAGATAGGTTAGTACTGATATTAGGATGTTTAGTAGGCATAAAAATAGTTTTGGTTTAGGTTTTTTGGGTCTGCCATTGGAGGTTGCAGAGAAGCTCTGCGCAGGGGTGTTTCGGAAGTTCATTTCCGAAAACACCTCCATCCTAGTTTTCGGAAATGAATTTCCGAACTGTATCAGAAGTGCATTTTTTTGTTTTTTCATTTGTCTCGCATATTAATCGATTTCGATTGTTTACAGGAACATGTCAGGCAACCAACCAGCACGCATCAGACAGGGTAGGGAGACCCAGACTGCGTCGGATAGACGCGAGCGGGCGGCGGCGCAGCTGGCGTCGACCCAGGGACGGGGGCAGGGTCGGGGACGCCGTGTGCGAGTTCCCGTGGACGTGGGAGAGGGTACATCTGGTTCAGGATCTAGGAGTCGGCTGGCTCGGGCATATTCTTCCCGTCAGCGAGAGGAGGAGGAGGAGGAGGAGGAGGTGGCGGCAGTGACTTACCACGAGCCGGAGGGGGTACCGGATATTGACCCTCCAGCCGGGGAGGATGATGAGCAGGAGGACGGCTATCCGGGAGGGCCCTTTGACACCTCTGTGCTGATTAGCTACAACGATCACGTCGCTCGGCGTATCTGGGAGGGAGAGGTATTTTTTATCATTTAACCGTTTAATTGTCACCATTTTTTATAATTTAACCGTTTATTTCTCGCTTATTTAATATATGTCGTTTATTTGGTTTTTTTTCAACAGGAGCGAGGGCCGTTGAAAATGGTGAACCACGCCCGGAAGATTTTCAGTCTGTTTAAACCAACAGCTGAGTGGTTTAACGACCATGTGCGAGGTTCAGGGCTCAGCGGGCTCTGCATGACGGGGTACACCACCATCAGCACCGGCATGCAGGGGGCATTTGTGGAGCGCTGGCACAAGGAGACGTCCTCTTTCCACTTGCCGGTTGGGGAGATGACGATCACCTTACATGACGTGCAGTGTCTTCTCCACCTGCCGATTAGGGGGCCGCTGTTGCACCACTCCAAGATCCAAAGGGTCGGGGCCATTGAGTGGATGACGCTCTATTTGGGCATGGAGCACGAGGTTGCTCACTTTGAGTGCGTCACGACATCTGGGCCTCATGTCCGGTTCACCACACTGAGCTGCTATTTTGAGCACCACCTGGACGCGGCGGCCGAGGCTGAGGGTGAGGGTGACGAGCTATTCACATAGTATCACCGCGGTTGCGCTCTCCGGTGCTGGTGCATGCATGTGGTAGGCGCTGCATGCTTTGTGGACAAGAGTGCAAGGTACGTTGACGTGACCTACCTCCGCTACTTCATGGACCTGGATACCGTTCACCAGTGGAACTGGGGGCAGCTACTCTGGTATACCTCTACCAGAAGCTGAATGAGGCCTCCAACTGGAGGACGAGGCAGTTAGTCGGATGCTGCACACTACTTACGGTACATTTTATTTTAATACATTATCGTATTTATTTATTTATTTATGTTTCGTATTTATTTTTAATACATTATCGTGTTTGTGTTTTAGAGCTGGATCATATCCTACTTCTCCCGCATCCACGGCTTCCGCTACGATCCTGCATACGTGGACGTCATGCCTAGGGCCGCCAGATACGCTCTCCAGAGGGGGAACGATGTGGTGGGACCATACCGTTTGTACTTGGACCGCACGATGCACGACGACGTCACCTGGAGGCCGTTCGTCGACTACGCTCAGATTGTCCCCTTTGACGGCATTGCTTTATATTTTGGCTGGTTGGCATGCGGGACTACCATCATGGTTCGGTATCTCCCTGAGCGGTGCATGCGTCAGTTTGGATTCGTGCAGCGGATACCCAGGTCACCCTTTGAGGCTGCTCCCGACAGAGTGACCCGAGTGCAGCTCACTGCCATATGAGCGGAGTGGCAGCAGCATGTGGTACCGCAGGAGTACCGTCTCACTCGGGTCACACAGAACTGACACAGTGAGGAGGGGTACGTCACATGGTTCTACCGGGTGTCCCATCCTCTGCTTAGACCCGACGTTCCCGGCGCTCCTAGGCCAGCACACGAGGAGATCCTGGAGAACCAACAGGCCGAGGATGACCACGCCATTGATCTCATGTCGATCTGCCAGCGGATAGAGATGCTTGGGCGGGACGCGTTGGATCGAGGTGTCGTTCATCAGGGCGGTCCAGATGCAGTCGCCGTGATGGAGATGATCGTCACTGATGCGGGCCGTGTGGCGGGGTACAAGCGGCAGAGGAGGGCCCAGGGTGAGAGGGTTAGGCACACCCAGTAGTGGTCGGGTTTATTTATTTTTTGATTTCGGATTGTATCTTTCGCACAGTATTATTATTATTTTCGGTTTGTATATATTATTTTCATCGGATTTATCATATTAGTATTTTCAGTTATCTGTTGCTTATTTTATTTGGCGTTTACGTTTAATTAAAATGCGAGATTGTTTAAGAAAAAACAAAAAAAAAAACACTCTCTTCTGCATAATTCGAAAGTTCATTTCCGAATTCACCTCCCATGAGGTGTTTTCGGAAGTTCATCTCCGAAGACACCCCCCATGAGGTGTTTTCGGAGATGCACTTCCGAATTGTGGAAATTTTTTTAAAAAAAAAGCGCTTCGCAAGTTCATTTTCGAAGCAGGGGTATTTTGGGATTTTCGCTGGGGGTGACCCCCATAAGGAGGTGGCTAAAGAAATTTTCAAAAAAAAATTGTTTAGAATGATAAAATAGTCATTATCAGTACTAAATTTTTAATTTCCAGTATACTATAACAACCTAAAAAATATTTAAAAAATTTATGTGAGCCTTTCAAAACCCTCATTCAATACAATTTTTGAGTTCCCCATTTTATGGGATTTTTGGTATTATGAATAAACTCAAACCCTCCAAAACTCTCCTACCCAAAATCTTTTTATCATTTTCACTCAATCCTTCCTATTTCACTCCCAAACATAGCCTAAAGGATTTAATTGATTTGCACCAACAGTATAAAAATATTTTAATTTTTTCCCTTAATCTCAATGGTTGAATGTGATCAACCCATGTTTGAGAAATGTCAAATTGAAAATTAACTTCTAACGCCAAACAGGTTTTCCATATCAACAAAGATAATTACAACTCACTTTTAAATAAGTAATAACATTAGTTTTTTACATGTAATTCCCTTTAACTAAAATTAAATTGTTATCATAGACCTAAAATCATTCCCAAGTAGTATCCATATCCTTATTAATAATCACTTCTAAAAATAATTGGCCCGCTTATAGGATGTAGAAATCAAAAAAAATCTGTTCTAAAGAAAAAAAGTGGCCCCTTAATTCTTATTTTAGATAAGTCAACGAGGTATAATAGTATTTGAATACAGTTAAATACATAACTCTGAAAAAAAAATAGAACATGTTCATAAACCACTACCAAATAATAGAAAACGAGCTTATTTGCTTGTATATGAACACTTTTAGTTGCAAACTTTGTTAGACAACAATATAACTTCCTTCTCTACATCATAATCCTTTTCGAGTTGACAAATGTCGAAATTAAAAATGAAACAGTATCTAAATTGAAAAAGAAAAGAACAATGTCCAGGTGAATAATTGACATAATTGACATGAAACTTTACTGATTTTGACCCTTTAAATGAAACTCACAGCTTTGTACAAAATTCCAATCGTATTAGAAGAGTTCAAAGACAAATTTGCACAGTTCTATAAATAAATCATTTACATGTCGTAAGCATGGAGTTGATGACATGCAATAAAAGGCGGGTACTTGAAAGATCAGCACCGGAGATTGTAGGCAAGCTACGTTGATGATTCAGTATTTGATAGACTTGTTCGAATATGGGCCGGACATGCATTGTTATCATGGGATCCGAGGGATTAATGGCAGTAGCCACATCTGTCATCCATGCGATCTTTCGGGACATGTCGTTGTTAATATCACACGCCAACTGCTGCAAAAGAGAAAGCACTACACCTTGGCTTAAGGGAAGAGGAACCATTGTCAAAAGTCTATGTAAATCAACCTGCACATCAAAAATGAAGTGATTCTCCCAATGGTCAATTGCACAATACACAACAGCAAAAGAGACTCAATCTAATGCTTGGCTGAAATAAGGGCCAATAAAATGCTATAAATTAAGATAATGCTCTCAGAATGAAGTCTATTTAAACCACTCCCTCGCAAAGATATTCCCGATAGTGTACCAAACAAACCACTCGTCTTAGCGTAATGTAGGTTCTATTTGAATATTTGCAGTAAGGTGAAAGGAGAGCTTTCCTCAACAACAACAATTCCAAAACAAAGGAAAATGTGATAGGGAGAACTGCAAGATAATGATTGACTGGAAAAATGTCGACAATTCATATATATGCCACAAATCAGAAACCTAACTCAAGCTGAACTAGATTACAAACAACTGACTTTTGGGCTATGTTTGGATATTTTAAAAGAACAATGCGGAATAGAAAGGAGCAGAGTGGAATGAAGCGGAATGGAACAGAGCAGATTAACAGTTCCTGGTTCCGTTCCATTGTTTGGATATTTTAAGACGGATAAAGTTGTTTTCTCATTCCGCCAAAATCAGAAAGTAAGAAAATGAAGGAAAGTGAAGAATAGATACCACTCCATTCGACTTCAATCCATTTGATTTTAACTAATCCAAACAATGGAGTTTTGTCCATTCCATTTTCATTCCGTCAATTCAAACAAAGCCTTGGGCCGTTTTACACAACTTCCTTTTCAGAAGATAGTGTTTGGCTGGGTTTATTTCATTGTTTGGCTCATTCTTTTGAAAGAGGAGAATCAAAATTACTCATCAATTCGTGGTCTCTAGAGATTTCGATGAGAGATGTATTATAAATTTTAGAAGATTGACTAAAATATCCTTACATTAAATGTCCCATGATATCTTACAAAGGTTTAAAGTAATAAATTCCCCACATTAAAATCCCTCCTCTCAACTAAATAAAATATCTCATTGAATGCTTACCCTCTGCTCCATTAAAATCTCTACACACCCTAATCCGATCAAAGGAAATGATTAAATAAACACATTCAAACAGGAGAGAACTGTCTGTTAAATTTAAAATAAGGAAACATTTCTGGCATACCTGAGAGCATAACCAAGATACAATAGATACATCACTTCTATGCAATGCTGCGATAAATGCCTCCTCAAATTTCCGTTCAGAAATCAACCTTCCTAGCTCCTTTGTGGGGTCTAGAGGTGCCTCAACCTGATTTGCATAACAAAAATGCAGTTGTCACTACTACCATATAAATCAATAGTATGATATGATCCCTTTCGACAAAGAAGACCAGCAATAGTTAGCCAAGTTCCTACCTTTTCAGGAAGTAATGGACCATTGTTCAGTTGGATGGGCAGAGTACTCAATGTGCCTGAGTTTGTTCTTGAGGTTGCAAGTGACATTAGCTTTCTCTGACCCTCGAGCACTTCTCTGGTCAGGGTTTGAGTAACTGATGAGGCTGAATTAATGGAATCCTGCCAAAAACATCAAGGGAAATACCAACATTGAGATACAAAGACATTGGCAAGCCATATAAGGGTGTCATGACCAAAACTCAAAACCAATCACTCCTATTCAGCTCATACGAAATATATCACCCTGAGTTAACCTAAGAAACTAATAGTTTTAAGAAAAAGAATCTAGGACACAACCATACATTAAGCAGACATGAAAGTCACAAACCAGCCGACATATGCAGACCATGGCGGAAAGCCAAAAGTCCGACATACCAGCATTGGCAGACCATAGCGGAAAGCCAAAAATCCAACATACCAGCCAACATATGGCACCTCCATACTCTATGTTGTCAAAAGCCGCGATAGTATAGCATTGTCATGTCCAAACCCTTTAAGAGTAATGTTGTGTTCTTCATTGTCATGTCCCTGCTTACAAACAATCATTTTTTCTTCCTACTTTTAGTTTAATTTTGGTATGTTCTTTTCATCTTGTTGTATTATTGCTCTATATGTTAGGTTCTATAACTTTTTTTTATTACTAGGTTCTTTAACTAATAAGTATGAAAGTCTCTCTAACTTTGTATATTTTCCTATTTTTGAATATTTATGTTTACTTGGTCAACTTCTTTTTCGTCTTTGCAATAGTAGCTATTCTGCTATCCCCTATACTGCTATAGCATTTTAGGAGGTTGGTGCCCAGCAAATGCTATCTAAGATTAACAACATGGCCCATCCTTCACAAATTGGCGATATCAGTTTTCCAAAAATCCACAACCGATATCTGCCGTGGCCGATATGTGCCAACACTGATGCTGGTGGTGTGAAGCCCCTAGTACACTCGAGAAAAGGCAGGCATAAATAGATGCAAAACTTATAATTGCAGAATATCTTCTTTTCAACTGCAACAGAAGATAGACTACTAAATTGCAATAAATATGCAATTATATCCAGATCTTTCTTGTTTCAGAGAGAGCATATCCCCATGTTCTCTCTTTCACTGTACTCTGCCATACATATAGACATAAAAAAAGACTTGGGTAACAGAGCGTTTCTAAGCAGAAGTGGAAGTAATTCAAGATATTTGGCAGTTTGAAACATCAAATATAAAACATCAGGGAAAAGATAGTCAACCCTAGCTCACTGTAGGCCAAAATATTCTTTTTTCTTGTAAAAATTCGTCAAAATAAGCAACATTTAACATATTTTATTAAGGTGTAATGTTTTGAAATCCAAATTAGTTACTCTTCATTTTTTTTCCCGGCATTAATCTCTCTAATCATCTTCCAAGACTTATTAAATATCCATATCTCCCGTGAATAAAAGGTTCAAAATACCACTGAACTTTTTTCAAATGGCAAGGAGAAGGTTGCAACAAAAAGGCCCCAAATGAACAAGTATACTCAGTTACTCACCCTTAGAGTCATTGCCAATGAAGTAGGCCCAGATTCAAGTCGTTGCTGCACTGCATTTGAATGTTCAGCCATGCCTTTCTGGAATGTAGCATCCACTTGCTCAAACATGGTTTTACAGGAGATCTCAAATGCAGGAACCACCGATGTTTCAAAACTAGATTTCAGTGCATCCTACATATGGAATTATTTCATTCGTGAATAAAACCTACCTCATGAAATCACAAAAAGCACTGAATCCAACTAAAAATTAAAACAAAATTCAACTCATTTAAACTGAAATCAAGATTAGTGACATACCTGAAGCGCTTGTTTGGCAGTTGTCTGAAACTGTGCTTGGATCTGCCTAGCTACAGTAGTTTCGAGTTTTGAATTAACTGATTTATCAAGTTGATTCACTGCCTTGTCGCCCACTCCTCTCTAATACATAAAGTGCCAATTAGATCCCAGCAAGACAACTTCATTGTGTTCATTCTAATTTCTACTATTGTCCAAAAAATATTTAATTTCTACTCGTATAAAGGTCAAAGATGATGTACAAACCTGGAAGGATTCCACAATAGTAGAGGATATTATTTTCTCAATAGTAGGAGACATTGAACGAATTACAGCTTGCCCAACTGAAGCCATTTCCTTCTTTACAGTTTTCTCCACTATTGCTGGTAGATCCTTGTTCGTAAAGTTAGTAATCAAACCTGTAACATGTTGAATACGGTCTCGTAACAACTTTTCATTTTTTGCATTCTCCTCTTGAATTCTAGCCCACAAAGCATCAGCATTGGACTTAACAGCTTTTTCCATGCTTCTCCCTAGGGCTGCTTCAAGCCTTCTACCCTCTTTGGTAACTGGAACTGCAACCATCATTGTCATTTGTTTCTGCATCTCCTTTTGCATTGTCAATAACTGCCAAATAAGAAGACAATGGACTATTGATGAGTAAAATTTCCCAAATACACAATACAAATATGTAATGTTACTCAATTACATTTTGTTTATTGTCTGCCATTGAAAAAATAAAAGTAGTGTACAACATAAACAATTTACACTGTCCTCAAGGCCTTGAGTGACATAAAGAAATAAAAGCTTACTTATTAATAAGAGAACCGTTACAAAAATTATATCTAAAATCTAAATACCTTCTAATGCATTAAAATATAGCAGTGCATTTATTAGCTGTGCATCGTGAACAGTAATTAACACATGAGCAATCACCTGATTGAGTGAATCTTGCATTGCCACAATTTGAGGCAAACCATTTTCAGTAGATGGGAGATTTGGAATTCCATTTGGCTCATTGGACGAATCAGTTGAATTGCATACACTTGGAGATGGGGAAGACGGGCCTGTTGGTTGAGGATTTTTACCTTTTTGTCTCTTTCCTTTTGAATTAGAAGAAGGTGAGGGTGGTACTACTGTTGATGTAGATGAGTCAGAAACCTTTTCATGGACATCTTTTGGCAAGTCTTGAAGTCCATCCTCGCCTGCATTAGAGGGTTGTGCCAGTGAATCCCCTCCAGTAGAATCAACTTGTCCGGATTCCTCTGTAATGTAAGTTTCCCCACCTATCGCACTAAATTCTCGGGCCACCTCAATGCCAAGATCAGAAGCCTGAGAGCAAAAGAATTTTTCTTTGCCATCAGAAACTGGGTTTTGTTGTGGCCCCTGCTTTCCAAATTCATCATTTTGATTAGGCCTTGCCTCACCTACCACTTTCACCTCTACTTCTGCATTACCCACATCCTGGATCTTATTTTCTACTTCATTCATTCTATCGATCATATTAGTCTCAGACGAGGAACTGGCTTTTGTAATCTCAGATGGTGTAACCAGATGAGTTGGTTGCTTAAACATGACAGAAGGGTTAAGTACACTAGAAATGTCATCCTGATTGGTTTTATTTTCATCATTCTTTGAATCACTATTCAATTGGTCGGACAAGTTCCGGTGAATGGTATCCATTTGTCTTTCAACTGAATAATCATTAACAGCTTGGTCCCCAACATGATCGCTCAAGTTAGATTGTGGACTCCTGAAATCAGAAAGCTTCCTGGACAACCTTGGGCTCAAAGGAAGAGGTGGAGAAGGAACACAAACAATGTTAGCATCACTACTAGAAGGAACCAACGGAACATTTTTAGTCTCAATATTTGAACTGCTGATTTCTCTAGAAACAGGTGCCTCAATATGACCCGAACTTAAAGGGTATCTTGCAACAAGACCACTCTCAGTGCTACTTGCTTGCATTGTTATTTTGGGAGTAGAACTGGGTAAAGGCATCTCAGATGTTCTACCCGCAGACGAGTCTAAAGAGGCGAACCCTTCAGCAATAATTGCATCTCGGGAAACATTGGAATCTACCCTATCTAGTCCCACATTTTCTAATGGCGGAGGCAAGCATTGTGCTAAATCCAAGGCATACTGCTGAATAGCCAGTGTCTGAACACAATAAACCTGAACAATATGTTCGCCATGAGGCAAAATATCACTAGTTCCGGTAAAACTCAGAATAGGCATGGTGACAGTAAACTCGGCTATATAATCCATGTGAGTTGATTCAGGATTAGGACCATATCCTAAGTGCACAGCATATATAGCATTCCTCTGTGCATTAGCAAGTAAAAGCAGACCTGCATAAGGCAATGCTGCAACTTGATTAAAGAATGCATCCTTAAGAGACGGCCCAGCTGAACTCTTCAACTCCAAAGTCTGAGTACATTTCCAAGATTCAGTATTGCTTGGGAGCAGCCAACCTTCTTCATTTGATGAGACCCAGAGTTTCACTTCCCGATTTTGTGGTCCCTACAAGTGGGTAATGTAAAAACAAGTCAAACAAATATCACAAGATTAGTGACATGGCGTGTGAATAAAGTCAAGAACTATGGGGAAATATCTGATAAAAGTAATGAACTGCAACCATGTAACACTGCAAAAATCATAATTCTAAACAATACAAAGTTATTATACTATAGTGAATAGAAATGGTCTTCATCACAAAAATTGCATTGCACTGACTTCAGGAAAGACAGATTCAGAGACCCGGCTTGCGATACTATAAAAAGCTATTAGCACACTTACTGCTGTGATAAGGACAATATGATTGGGCTGGTGAGGAGCAGTAAAAAACGTAGCAGAAAAAACAGGATGCCCGTCATGAGGTCTCAAAATAGCAAGTGGTTGTGTCTTCCGATCTTCCCATATCTTTATCTGAAACATATGATTATTTAAGACAAGTATGATTAGCACATCATTATAACTAAACAAATAAAAAAAATTAAAAAACAGGATATAGGCAAGCATGAGGAAAAAAGACTCGTTTGAGACAATATTCAACTAGATGAAGACAATAGGATGTAATTTTCGGCCAGCAATTTTTCCCAATGAAACTAACCTGTTACATAACTTGGGAAGAAGTATAAGTTGTGTTGGTCTAAAACAAAATAAATTTAAAATGACAATAATATCACTCTATTTTCCATGTTTCATATCTGTTCACTCTTATCCTTCTAGTTTGTCTGTCATTTAGTCTATTATATTTTTTTCTCTCCATTCTTATCTTTCAAGATACCCAATGTCATATTTGTGTTTGATTTTTAGTTAAATACTACAAACTGATGTACCGAAAGAAAATCACATATGTTCAAAGAACGTTCATGCCACTACATTATTTAATCTCATCAGCGAAAATGCTTGAGCAAAACTTTTCAGTTTTCAACCAAAAAAATTGAATTTAAATTTTGAAAAAATTGTTGCAGTAATTAATATACTCATAAATAGAAAATACAAACCGTGCCGTCCTGTGATGCAGATACCAGTCGACTTGTCATCCATTGGCACATTGACAAATCAGTGACCTCCCCATCATGTGTTCCTACAAGCTGAACCCCATCAATGAGTTTGTCAAGGGGACATTTAGGGGGATCTTCTGCCACAAAGGCTTCACCATTTCCAATTTTGGTGGTGTCAATTCTCAGAACATGTTTTCCCATACCAACTATCAAAATCTCCTGTATGAAAATGTTGAATTAATATAACAAGAGTACAAGGGAGAAACTAAAACCATTGCTATTGGGAATGAGAACATCAAAACAAGATAGTATGGGACAATTACTTGTTTGTGGCAGTGCCAGCATATTTGAGGATGTTCAACTTTCTCCTCTCCTACTATTTGAATAGCAATAACAATATTGGCAGTAATTTGAGGCTTATCTTCATCATCCGGACCTTCAGAAATTTTCCACACAAAGACACAGCCATCTGTGCCAACACTGTAAAAAAAAACATGTTCCAATAATCCATATACAAACAAACTGGGCCATTAAAAAAATTTCAGGTCACAGAACTTACCTAGCCAGCAAATGAACATCTTCAGCAAAGAACGCCAAGTCTGTGACTCTCTGAGAAGATTTAAAACGGAGAGATTAATTGGACGATAAACCTATTAATCTTTTAGTGGTTACGCCATTAATAACATACATTTACATTGCATTATAGTTGAAATTAAAAAAAACAATTAATCAGCTAAAAGACAGCAGACCAGCAAACACACTTTCAATAATTAAGAGAACTCTATTGCATTTAACAAAACACAAAGTTGCCTTCCATAGAGAATTATAGCAGCACTTCAAATCAAAATAAATTCAACCAATAAGCAGAGAAGTTCAAGTGAGAAAATCTATCATGGTGTGCTACTCTGCCTTAATTGTTGGTATCTGTTACTTTTGTCCTATGAATTGAACACTCAAGCAAATAATAAGGTCGTCATCAATATAATAATTCACAATCACCTTTCCGTTTCAAATTTAGATTGAACTTAAACTTCAAAGGAAATGGTGTATGCTGGGAGCTTAAAAGCTAAGCTTTCTCAAAGCATTGATCGATCCACATTTGTATTTTTCATATCATCAACAAAGAACAAAAAATTTCCTTAAGTTCATCTCGCTTCATAAAGCAGGCGCTTGGTAGAAGTTAAATAGGCTTAACTTATGACAATAAGCAGCCGTATATGTGCTTGAAGAAGCCTCTGAAAATGTTATCATGTGTCCATAAACACGTTTCTCACGGATAAATCATCAAACAGCTTATAAAGAGTAGAGTCTAACCTAACTTTTTCTTCAATAGTAAGTTGATATATCTAGTTAAAACTGTAATTAACCCCCTAATGCTATTTTCTCAGTTAGCAAACGATTGCAATCACAAGGCAGCAACAAATGAATAAAAGAATGAACTAATAATAGCAAACCTGAGTGTGGCCTCTAAGCAAAGATCTAACTGCAGTGTGAATGTTAAGCACTCTAATATTCCCCTGTTTCAACCCATAACATATATAAGACTTATTCACAGCAATCTGTCGACCGAGAATTGGATTAGGATCCGACCCGTACTTAGTAATCGGAGCAACTTCAAGCTGAGGCTGTACTTCACCAGGCAACCTAACATCCACGTCATACGCAACATGGTCCCCAATCAAGTGCCTTCCCTTAGGAACCTTGCTACTCGGTAGCCGAATCAGAGCGGCCGCAGCTGCATTGGCGGCTGTAATAGAGGCGGCAGGCGAAGGGGAAGGTAAATTAGCAGCAGGAGCGTAGTCGGAAGTGAATGGAACAGAGACGGAAACTAGTTGTTGGTGTTGTTGTTGTTGAGGAGGGGCGCTGAGGAGAGCCATGAGACGTGCACCGGCGTTGGGATTGGGATTGGAAGGTGGAGGTTGGAGAGGGGGAGTAGGGAAAGAGAGGGAACGGTGGTGGATTGGGAAATTGTTAAGGTGATCGTAGGGGTAGTTGCTGCTGTTGTTGTTGAGGTTGTTATGGTGGTGGGGGAAAGGTTGAGGAGGGAAAGGACCGGCGGGCGGAGGGTAAGAGGAGGAAGAAGACGGCGGCGGTGACGGAGCAGACGGCGGGAATTGGGAAGAGATGATAGGATTAGGGCTAGGGTTAAGGTTAGGGTTTGGGGGATTGAAGAAAGAGTGCATATCGAAAGGAGTGGGAGGTTGGGGTTGATTGGGATTCGACATCACACCAGATTGAATTGAAAGTGGATTTGATGATTGGTTAAATAATCAATTCAATCTGATGAGATTGGAGAATATGTGAAGTTTTCTGCTGGTGATTCAGATTCAGATTCGGGTAGAGAGAGTGGGAGAGAGATAGTGCAGTGAGAGAGAGGGAGTGAGATCTGATTGCGAAGGAAGATGGAGAGATGGGGATTTTCGGTATTCCAAACACACTTACTTGCAAGCTGCACGATGCATGCACTAAAACGCAATTACTTCTTAGGTTATTGTAAACCATTTTATATTTTTTTTTCTAAACCTTATACAATTTTCAATTATTTTACTCAAATATCTAACATTTTTAAATCAATATCCAATATTCCGAAGTCTTCTAGATAAATTCTAATTTATCCATGTTTAAAAAAAACGCGCCAATTCAATTCGCGCGTTCACGTAAATTTCATAACACACATAGAGTTATTTGGCGCGTGTCTAATATTCTGAACTCTTCTAAATAAATTCTAATTTATTCGTGTTTAAAAAAAACGCGCCAATTTAATTCGCGCGTCCACGTAGATTTCATAACACACATAGAGTTATTTGGCGCGTGTCTAATATTCTGAACTCTTCTAAATAAATTCTAATTTATTCGTGTTTAAAAAAAACGCGCCAATTTAATTCGCGCGTCCACGTAGATTTCATAGCACACATAAAATTATTTGGCGTCTGCTCACATTATTCTAAGAAAGCGTCAATTCAATTGGTATGTTCTCTTTATTATTCAAAGAGTGCGTCTATTGGTATGTTACATGTGTCTTTTGCAAAATAAAATTATTTATGTAATAAGATATTATCATATAATATTGTATGTTATATTTTAATATGATGCGCCAATTGGATTGGAGGGTATTTATGACGAGATTTTACATTAATAGAGATTTCTTATGAATCATTTCCTCAACTTCTTACTCTTTTTTTTCATTTGTTCTAACATGAATATTGTTGGTGATGTTTTTTATTCATTGACTCTATTTGTCAAAAAAATACATAACGCATGGCACCCTTATGCTGGTAGGGGTGGCTAAAGGTCTTAGAAGTTTTATAAGGGTTAAGGCTTGCTCATGGTGGTGAGAAACTCTGTTTCTTGGTGTTTACGGTGATGAGATAGCAAATTCACGTGAGGTGAGAAGTTCTGAAGCTTTTAGAGGTATGTCACGATTTGTCCTCCTCGAATCTAAAGTTTAGGGTTGAGGTATTCATAGAGCCATGTGAGCCTAGGGTTTAAGGAACTTCTAAGAAGTGGTAACTATTCTTATCTATGTTTTCCCTGGGCAGGACCTTGTGCCACATGAAGGTTATCCATCGGGTGACGCGTCATGGGGCGCGTGCCCGACGAGGGACATGTGTCACCCTATTCTATAGCCCTTACAAATATAACATGAAATTGACTCTCAAGCACGAGGGCTTGTAAAGCGCAAAATGCTTTAAGCTTCTTGTTTCCATCTATTGGACTTTATGATTGGGGGTGAGTCTCCCAATTAGTGGTGAGTCCCTCTACTGAATGAGGATACTTTAGTTGAAGATGAGTCTCACAATTAAGGGTGAGTCCCTTGGTTAGTGGTGAGTCCCTCTACTAAAGACAGATCCTTTAGTTGGAAGTGAGACTCTCAATTGTAGGTGGCACATCACCTTCTTACCAATTGTCTTCTGAGTAGTCGGGTGTTAGTCGGAGATGTCAACCATCAATCACTCAAATGAACATGCTTGATTTCATTTAATGTAAACGATGATGGCTTATTTTCTAGACACTAAACAATCTTAACACGTGTCAACAACGTGCTAAGCTCTTTCAAAGTCCCTAGGAGAGCCTGAAAGGTTTTTTGAACACTTATGGCTTCGATTTCCTTACAAAAGCTTTCCCTTTCCACATTTTCATTTCTATACTCATTTTGCTCACACGACTTTCTGCAAGTTTCTTTTAGTTTTCTATCTGTCGTGTTCTTCTAGAAGCTTCTTCCAGCTTTTTCCTTATTCAAAACCTTTTCAGATATGGATCCCTTTTACCTTGTCTCATTCGTAATAGTTATGATTAGGGATTTAGACAAAAGACTTGTAGTGGGTATAGGTTAGCATAGAGTTGTGAGATTAAGTGCTTTAATGGTTTTATTAGCGATTGTGATGGTGGTAGTGATTTCTTTTTGTTTATTTGTTTTCTCAAGAACAATGAGATAGTGGTTCCCCCTTCCGTCGTGTTTAAAGAGGTTGGAGATATTAGATACTTTTATACCACCAAGAAGAAGATCATATCCTTTCGAGCGGAGATGGGTATCTTTTCTTTAGAAGACAGAGAGGTCGTCATTCTAAAGGCTTGTTACCACCAGAAATGGTCACTATGGTCGTCCCTTACGACTCTCCTTACCCGTATTTCTACTTTTACCTTCCCAATATTGCGCCTTCTTAGCTAGTTCCTAACACCGGGGGATTTGTTAATGCCCTTGAAATGTTGTGTGAAGTATTAGAAGTCTCCCCCGTTGTTAAGGTATTCTTTTCATTTTACGCCACTAGGCCTTCAAATGGGGTTGGGTAACCCTATACGGTATGGTGAGAAAGGCCCCCTTCAAACCCCCACTCATATCATTAAAAGAAATGGAAGGATAGATTTACCCGAGTGAGAGGTCGATAGAGCTCTTGCGTCATGATAGGGGTAGATGTTGTCTCTCTCTTTACATTGGGATTATTGAATAAGTTTGTGACCATTGTGGGGTAGGATGATAAGTACCTTGCTTCTAGAGAGGCAAAGATAGTTCTCCTCCTAGAGAAGTTTGAGGTCATGGATTCCCGCATGATGATTACACGGTGGCAGGAGGGCGGTGACTCCCTCAAAGAATACATGAGTAAACTTTGAATACTTTGGTGCTTTTTGAAGGATAGAAAAACACTTAGAAAGGGGGGGTTTGAATAAGTGTAGTCTAAAAACTTGAACGATAAAAACAATATGCACATTTATTTTTATCCTGGTTCGTTGTTAACTAAACTACTACAATCCACCCCCACGGAGTGATTTACCTCACCTGAGGATTTAATCCACTAATCGCAACAGATTACAATGGTTTTCCATTTAGTCCGCGACTAAGTCTTCCAGAGTATCCTGATCACAACCTGATCACTCTAATTACAACTGCTTAGACACAAGCTAAGACTTCCTAGAGTATCCTGATCAACACTTGATCACTCTAGTTACTTACAAATTAATGTAATCAAATAAGAGTTTTACAATGCTTCTTAAAAGCTATAATCACAACAGTGATATTTCTCTTAACGTTTAAGCTTAATCTCACTAATATATTACGACAGCAATGTAGTGAGCTTTGATGAAGATGAAGTTTCTGAGCTTTGATTTAAACAGCGTTTCAGCAAGTTAATATTCACAGAATTTGGTTCAGAGTCGTTAACCTTGCTTCTCATCAGAACTTCATATTTATAGGCGTTTGAGAAGATGACCGTTGAGCGCATTTAATGCTTTGCGTGTTCCGTACAGCTTTG
Organism: Vicia villosa; assembly: GCF_029867415.1. Lineage (NCBI taxonomy): Eukaryota > Viridiplantae > Streptophyta > Magnoliopsida > Fabales > Fabaceae > Vicia > Vicia villosa. The sequence continues at coordinate 104,675,946 of NC_081182.1, forward strand.
CATTTAATGTTTCACGCTTTTGTCAACTACCTCGAGCCTTGTTCACGCTGTGTCTACTGACGTTGCCTTTAATAGCTTCCAACGTTCCTTTTGTCAGTCAGCGTAGCCTGCGACCTGTACTTTCTTCTTATCTGATGTTTGAATATAATATTTGAATATCATCAGAGTCAAACAGCTTGGTGCATAGCATCTTCTTGTCTTCTGACCTTGAAGTGCTTCTGAGCGTGATACCATGAGAACTTCAGTGCTTCTGCTTCTGACCTCAAGTTCTTCTGATGCTTCCATAGACCCATGTTCTGATTCTGCCTTGACCATCTTCTGATGTCTTGCCAGACCATGTTCTGATGTTGCATGCTGAACCTTCTGAGACAAAGCTTCTGAGCGCTGATTTGTGCATACTCTTTATATATTTCCTGAAATAGAAATTGCAATGTATTAGAGTACCACATTATCTCACACAAAATTCATATCCTTGTTATCATCAAAACTAAGAATATTGATCAGAACAAATCTTGTTCTAACAATATCCCCCTTTTTGATGATGACAAAAACATATATAAATGATATGAATTTGCGATCAGAAAGAGCAGACGGCTAAAGACAAATTACACAGCTATAGCATAAGCATGTGAATATGTCTTCCCCTGAGATTAACAATCTCCCCCTGAGATGAATAATCTCCCCCTGAAATAAATACTCGAATAGAGCTGTCAAATAAGCCTTATAATTAAAAGCCCTAATTATTTGACCCCATTAGAGCCCTATTATATTGAGCCCCCAATTATTGAGATTTATTTTGGGCCCTAAAATTTTAGGCCCTTTACATAATGCATTTTTTTAGCCCCATTGAAAGGGCCTTACTTTATTCCAAAAACTCACAAAAGCTTCATTTCCTGTAGCACAATAGCACGATACGAAGACTCTTTTTTCGTTCAGCAAAGCTTCATCTTCACCGCCACGACCACCGTCAACCCATTGCGCCACCGTCAAATTTTCTCCATTAGAAAATGTAACACCCCTAATTCTATTCTAAACAAATAAGGCATACAATTGCATAAATTAGAGTAAAGAAGCATGCATCTCGCGAGGGCGTTACACATATCTCAGAATAAAACAACATTTTATCTTTAAACATGTGATCGCGACTTTACGTGTCTATTAATCTGATGACTGCAAGTGCACAGTCGTGTCGTGTAGTTTTAAAAGATATCGAATCCACAGGGACTATGAATCGATCTATCGTTATCTAAGGTTACTATGTAAAGCTAAGGCTACTAATATTTTGATTGCTCCTAAGGGAAAGTGATTGTGAATATTAAGAAATATAATAATAGACGGATATCAGTATGTATTTCGTTTAACTTAAAGTGATCCGAAGGTCCATTGGCTAATGCATAATTCGATTAAAAATCTTTATTAATTCAATTGATTCAAAATCCTCCTCTCAAACTTTCGCTCTGTTGATTTAGATTACTATTCTAACTCGTAATGTACACTTTCGCCATCCCATTAGATTTTAGAAAAGCTTTTTGGAAACAACGTAATTAATAAAATGCTCGTTTTATAAAGTCGTTATCTATTTAAATCCCCTAGTCTCAAACTTTCGCTCTGTTGACTCGGAACATGCTAATATCCCTAACGTACGCTTTCGCCATCCCGCTCGGGTGTAAAAACATTTTTTGAAAATAAATAAGTTCTAATTAGTTTTAATACGCTTTCGCCATCCTTAAAACTAATGTCCTATGTCTACTATCCAGTTAAAGATCTCAAACTTTCGCTCTATTGATTTTAACCTTTGACCGTCTTAACCCCTCAAACTTTCGCTCTATTGGTTTTAAGACTTACTAATTAAATTAGACATACAAACCAAAAACAAGTGATATTTAATAAAATATAATTAAGCCAATTTATTTCGGATCCCACAGTTAACTTACTTTACATACCGATATCTTAGTTAATTAGCCAGACATATTAAGGCATGTTAAATGGCATATAATATATCATGCAATAACGATAATAAATAAAGCAGTAAATGATAAACCTGAATAAAATAAATTGCAATTGAATCTTGAAGTATCGAACTTCCACCACAGGTTGGCTGGATCGTTCTTCGGAATTAAACGGACAGAAATTCAAAACAAGGAAATAAAACGATAAATCTAACGTAAGGCTAGATTTATAAAAGGTTCACAACAATTTCCGGTGTAGAAATTGTTATGAGAAAATAAGACTGTTTAATTGAAAGCAGGAAGAAAATAGCAATCGCGGAACAATTTCGGCAGCACTTCGTTAGCAGAAAATCTGACTCGTTGAAGTGAAGTATTTGCCTCTATTTATAGGCGAGCCTTTGCAGTTGGAATCCGTGAAATGAGGGACTTTCTCTGACTGGGACTTGGAGACGTGCGTCTCCACTTTTTGAGGGGCTCCTTTGAACGACTTGAGACGTGCGTCTCAAGTGGAGAAGATTTAGGAGGATTGGAGACGTGCGTCTCCACTTGGTGACGTGGCAGGAAGTTGCTGGAGACGTGCGTCTCCTCTTGCTTGTGTGATTTGGGCCACGTGCAGATTTGTATCTTCGTGGGCTGGACTTGTACTTTGCACATTTGGGCCTTACTTGCACCTCCTTTTCACTTTAGCACCCATTTTTCATCTTTTAGGCACAAATAGTAGTCATTTTAGCTCCTTTTTCACAAATAGTCTCAATAAGAGAGTAAAACCTGAAACAAAGCAAATACTCGCATAATATCATAATAAAACAATATAATAAACGGAAAATGCTATAAATATCTACGGATTTCAAGCTAAATATACGATATAAAATCGTTTTATCAAATTCCCTCAGACTTGAACCTTTGCTTGTCCTCAAGCAAAATAATAAGATAAAGATAGGAGGACAGCGAAATGAAATACGCTTCCACCACGTCGTTTGGTCATACTCAGCTACATAGTGTTCTTGTTTTGAAAATAATGTTGCAGATCTTAGCAATAAACTTATAGTAGCGACACTAGACAACTCCCAGCGTGCATACCAATCCGAATCATGCCACTATAGCTTGACCTTGACTCGTCATCATGTTTTACCCTTTTCATTCGCGCGCAATCACATTAAGCCCATTATCTTGACACGCACATAGCAGAGTAGTCGGTTAGTGACTATGATCCTTCTTATGGAGTTCTGGCACATTTATGTGGTATACTCCTTAGCGCTCATTTGTAGATTGTGGGGAATCGAACAATAGTCCTTCCTACCAAGTTCAGTACCAGATAACTTCTGAACCAATCAACAATGAGTTTTTAAGTCCTTTGTATTTGAGATTTGTAACCGTTAGGTTAAATGATCTTGTGAGGATCACCTTACTTAGTAGGCACATTTCTATTGGCGGTTAAGCACATAATTATTATTATAAGGATTTGTTTGCATAGCTTGAAAGAGTTGGTATTGGCGTTGAATAGCAGCATACATGGCATCAAGAGTAATAGGCGGAGGGTTGTTTGGAGGAGGTTGGTTGACATCAGCTTGTTCTTGGTTGAATTCTTCTTCCATTGCATCCACAGGCTCATTATGATGTTCAGGTTGGTTATCTTGAGGATTATCATTAATAAGCCTCCAACGCTGAACATAACGGATGTTGATTTGCTCTGGGCATGGCAGGATGACATAAGGAATTAGAACTTTGTTGACGACCAGAGTGCAGTGGCCATCATGACGGGGTGAAACCAAGTGAGAGTCACGGCAGTAAGTGAGATTGAGGGATTGAGCAGGCATCATAAGATGAGAGAGGGAGATGAGGTCATCACCGAGACCTAAGGCACAGGCCAAGGAGGTAATAATTCCGCCAAACAGGAAGGGGTTTGTAGCGGGGGCGTTGATGCAGCCTTGGATGTGTTGGAGCATAAAAGGTGCGGCATTGAAACGGATATTATTTAGCGCACAGTATAAGAAAAATAATTCATTTTGGTTTACCTTGTGGTTGTTGGATCTTGCAAAAATAGTGTGCCCCAAAACACGTTGAAAATAACGTATAGCGAGGTTTTGAATATGAGAAGCATGTAGAGATCTCCAACCGGTAGGAATTTCGCCAGTGAGATTAAACCAAAATTTGAAAGCGAGTTCCTCCCAAGATCGACCATTGAGTTCTTGAAAGATTGTGCGGTGAGCATTTGGTGCATTATTAAAATGCAAATATGTAGCGACCGCTTCTTGGTCCAGAGTAAATTCACGGTTAAACATCCGAAATTGGATGCTACCGGTTAAAAGTGGTTGATCAGAGGGAGTGTCATAATTAAAAGAGCTCAAGAACTCTAAGACGAGCGACTCATAAGTTGGTACGGGTTCGGTACAGAGATGATGTAGGCTAGATTTTGTGAGCAAACGGGTGACACCATCTATGAGACCCAGAGTTTCTAGACATTCGATGTTCACGAATTTCGTGGGAACAACCGAACGTTCATAGAATGCGAGGTATTTGGTTCTTTGAGCATCGTTGTCTTCCTCTCGAAAGATAATATGTGAAAGGTCGGGAGGTGGCCTCTCAGGACGCACACTACGGATGATTGAACGTGGAGGCATGATGTGTTTTGAAGAAGATAGTGTGGAGAGTAGAAGAATAGAAAAATGGTTTGGTGGTTGTGAAGAAAAAGAGTGGTGGTGGTGTGGTTTTATAGTGAGGTTTGAAAATGGTGGAGTTAATATAGAATTAAAATGAAGTTATGGTGGTGTTTGAAGTTTGAATGGAATGGAGAAATGGGAAATGATGTAGAGTTAAAGAGGTGAATGATGGAGGATGAATGAGGGATATGGTGTTTAAATGGAAGAAATAATGGGGAGAATGAAGAATATTGAATGATGAATTTTGAAATTCAAAATTCAAAGAGGGAGAAAAGATGCTTCTGCGTGGTCAAACGAAATGCAACCTGCTGCCCTTGGGAGACGCGCGTCTCAGGCAGTCAGTCTGCTGGGGGACAGGGCATGGAGACGTGCGTCTCCTGTCCTTTTCATGCAGAGTTCTGGTCCCACAGAGGTGGAGACGTGCGTCTCCTAGCTTAGGGAGGTGGTTTTCTCGCATGCACAGTTTTGGACAAGTTCTGACAGATACCATTAAGTAGTGAATAATAGTTCAGAACAGTGTCACATTTTAATACTATAAACAGCAAAAAGAATGGTAATTAGAGCTGAATATATTATATGAGTTCAGGAATATATAGCAGTTAATAGCAGTGCAGTATAACACAGTAGCAATAATGAATAAAATAATGCATTTGGAATTAAAACTGGTACTGAGTGTTGATAGAAACAAAATGTAAAAGTGCAGAAAATGAAATTCTAAACTAGAAATTGGAAATTGCTAAAACTAGAAATAAAATCTAATACTCTAAGCGTTAACATCTAGCCACGTATATTGTTGTGCACATTAGAATAAATGTGTTTGAAAACTTCGTCGAATTGAGCATTGACGGTGTTGATGAAATCGAAGAAGTGCATTTGCAGAGTGTGTAGCTCGTTACGCACATGTTGTACTTCGTGTTGCAGTGCATCGATGGCTTGCCCATGTGTGTTCTGATTAGGAGCAGGCTCGATCCTCGGAGGAACATTTCTTGGGGCCACTAATTCAGCAGATGCAGCAGGTTGTTGTTGCTCGACCTCGACGTCAGTCATGTCTTCAGATTGAATTTCTTGTGAACCAGTAGGAGTTTCAGGCTCATACTCAGGAATGGGTTCATCTTTAGGAAGAGGTTCATATTCAGGCACATGATCATCCTCAGGCATAGGTTCGTATTCAGGTTCAAGGTAATCTATGGGTATATTTCCATTTTCATAGTATCCAAGAGGAGTGTCGGGGTCAGAATATTGTTCTGCTACATACATGTCATCATCCAAATGTTCATAAGCTTGTGGTGTCTTAGGAGATGATTCTCTTTCAGGGATTTGACCATAGTAAAGCCAGTTAGCAGGCTTGTGTACACTCGTCCTTGGACTTTGGAGACGGGCGTCTCCATGCAATTGGGCCCTTAGACGGGCGTCTCAGCTTCTTCATAGTGGGAGCTTCAGCTCCTTCGTGGGTTGGGCTTCCAAACTTGGTTCATCCTATTTGCATCCCTCATATTTGATTCATTCTATTTGCACCTCCACTTATAATATTTGCCTATTTTCTTCTTTTTAAGTTGATTTTATCTACATTTCATCTTCTTTTGACAAATAGTTCTCAAAACGAACATAAAACCTGAAACAATGAAAATACCAGCATAATACCGACATAAAGCAACATAATTAAGATAAAATAGGGAAATAATATATGTAAATCAAGCCAAATATGTGATACATTTTCGCGTTATCAAATACCCCCACACTTAAACCATTGCTTGTCCTCAAGCAATCAACCACACGGTAAAAAGAAATAGTTAAGCTCGATTCGAAACAAGGGCATGACACGACTCCTAATCATATTTGTGTTAGGCAAATGTTACATCGATAGGTAATAGATATCAACATCAAGGATACCGTAACGACACAATGTCAAAAACTCCCTCCTTATACAAACCAATTCGAATTATGCCATTATAACTCAACCTATATCTCTCATTTTTTCTTTCACTCTTTTCATTCAAGCGCAATCACATTAAGCCCGTTATCCGTACACGCACATAGTAGGGAAATCGGTTAGCGACTATGATCCTTTTCTTTTCTTTAGCACGGGGTCCTGGTTTTTTAAATGGCGAAGCCCCATCTTTCCCAACTGCAGTTGCGGGGGATCGGACCGTAGTCCACCCTACCAAGCCCAGTACCAGTGACCTCTAGGCCAACCAATAGTGGGTGCTAATTATTAAATCCTTATTGGCTCAACAACCGTTGGGCTAAATGACCGAGTGAGGGTCACCTAACTTAGAAGGCTATTCTTCAATTAAATCATTTAAAAACAGGATCATTCACTTATATTCATCGACTCCCTACGTAGTTTGTGCTTAAGATGGTGCCGACTGCTAATATAAACTACTTAAGAGCTACTTTGAAAACTTGAGCCTAAGGTCTCGACATAATGGGCATCCAAATTGATATCACATAATGAGGGGGTTTAGGGTGTCAGGACGGTATCGATGTTGTTGAAACATCTCCAAGTCTTTCTAACAATGCCTAAAGTGTGACAACCTCTATACTTTCAGAGTGTGTATGCCATGCGTCAAAATTCAAATTTTTGTTGGAGGTTAAAATTTTCAAATTTTGGGGAAATTCGATAACAACATAAAATCACGTATAAAGACTCGACAACATAACTAGAAGACAATAAATCAGTAAATGAAAGCGGTAAAGCTTCTCCCCCACACTTAAACCAAACATTGTCCTCAATGTTTCGATCCAAGGTGGAGAAGAAAAGACAGAACCTATATGGATGCTACCGGCGGGCTATCACGACCAAATCCGCTCCGCGTCCGGAGGAAATACCTTCTCCTATCATGCTCATCAATTGTGTCACCACCAGCAGCAACACTCGTAGGAATGTGCGCGGAGACCCATTCATCTTTGAGATGATCGTCTATAGATTTTTCGCCTAGATATGGCCGAGACGTGACAAGCGATCCATATCTTTATTATCTGCAAGTTCAAACGATAAAAGGAAAACATTAAACTGAAAACTCGTGGGTTGCCTCCCACGCAGCGCTTTGTTTAACGTCAATAGCTCGACGGCTTAAGAGTGCAAGCACTCAAGGTGGTTCTCTTGAGAATGACTCATCGGTTGAACTTTTAGCTAACGTCGTTTTCCATGGCCACTTATCAAGCCATCTCACATATCCCTCACCTTTTCTTTTCTTTCTTCTGTGGGGTGGTTCATTCATTTGAAATCGTGGTGGCGGTTCTGGATCTATCCTAAGTATCAGCTTTTCGAGTTCGGGCTTAGTGATATTATCCACCACCTCAAAGGTTAACCTTACCCTCTTATCACTAATGATATCCTTAGTTTCATGGTCGTCTAAATTTCTCTTTTTATGCAAGACTTCAAATAAGGGTGCATTAGTGTTGATATTTTCCAATATCTTCACATACATTATGAATTTGGAGTCTACCTTAGCTTCCACGAAACTTTGCGTGAAAGAAATCGGTGGGGTATAGGGAAGAGGAATAACAATAGGTGTTTCCCTCTCTACCTCTTCTACAACATCCCTTTTAGATGGTGTTGGTGGATTTTTCTCAATCTCCATTCTTTTCTCACTAGAACTCTTCTCAACCACATCACCACTTTCCTCAATCTCATAATCACTCTCCTCAATCTCATAATCACTCTCCTCAGGAATTTCAATTTGTTTTTCACTAATGGTTGTGTCAATATACTCCTCAAGTAAGTCTCCTAGTGGTTTTTGTTCAAGTTGGGAGATTTGAGTCTCTAATGCCATGTTGTGAGTCGCGAGGGACTCAACCATAGTGGTCAGTTGCCTAAGAGTTTCATTGTTTTGAAGACTTTGTTTGATAAACTCTTGGTTTTGGACGGTTTGTGTCTCTACAAAGTGCTCCATAATGGCTTCTAATCTAGAGTGAGTCAACGTCTCGTCGGGATCCTCCATTGATGTTTTGAAGTTAAAATTATGGGATTCATGAGGTTCTTCAAAGGGAGATAGCGTTGCGTTTTGTGTTTCCTCAAAGTGCTTCGTCATCATAGATTCTAGCCTAGAGAGAGTTTGTGTTTCAATGAAATCCTCCATTAAGATTTCGAGGTTGGATTTATGATAATCTTGCGACTCCTCAAAATGTTGGGCGTGGTGATCGTAGAGGAAATTTGGTTGATGATAAGTTGGCGTTGCATTGAAATCCTCTATTAATGCTTCGGGGTTAGAATTATAGGATTCTTGTGGTTCCTCGAAATATTGGGCGTGGTGATCGTAGAGGAAATTTGGTTGAGGATAAGTTTGGTTGGAATTATAAAATTCTTGAGGTTCCTCAAAATGTTGGGATTGGTGATTGTAGAGGGAATTCGGTTGAGGATAAGCTAGGGTCGAATTGTAATCCCCAATTAATGTTTCGAGGTTTGGATTGTAGGTTTCTTGTGGTTCCTCGAAATGTTGAGATTGGGAGTTGCAGAGGTAATTTGGGTGAGAATGAATTGGTGGCGCAGCATTGAAATTCTCCAATAGTATTTCGAGATCGGATTTATAGGATCCAGGTGATTCCTCGAAATACTGGGAGTGGGGGTTATAGAAAAAGTTTGGGTGATACATAGTAGTAAATGAAAAGAAAAAAAATGCCTTAGTCTCTACGGTGTAACAGCGAGTTACGATATCAACTTGAATAGTCCCCGGCAACGGCGCCAAAAACTTGATCGCGACTTTACGTGTCTATTAATCTGATGACTGCAAGTGCACAGTCGTGTCGTGTAGTTTTAAAAGATATCGAATCCACAGGGACTATGAATCGATCTACCGTTATCTAAGGTTACTATGTAAAGCTAAGGCTACTAATATTTTGATTGCTCCTAAGGTAAAGTGATTGTGAATATTAAGAAATATAATAATAGACGGATATCAGTATGTATTTCGTTTAACTTAAAGTGATCTGAAGGTCCATTGGCTAATGCATAATTCGATTAAAAATCTTTATTAATTCAATTGATTAAAAATCCTCCTCTCAAACTTTCGCTCTGTTGATTTAGATTACTATCCTAACTCGTAATGTACGCTTTCGCCATCCCATTAGATTTTAGAAAAGCTTTTTGGAAACAACGTAATTAATAAAATGCTCGTTTTATGAAGTCGTTATCTATTTAAATCCCCTAATCTCAAACTTTCGCTCTGTTGACTCGGAACATGCTAATATCCCTAACGTACGCTTTCACCATCCCGCTCGGGTGTAAAAACATTTTTTGAAAATAAATAAGTTCTAATTAGTTTTAATACGCTTTCGCCATCCTTAAAACTAATGTCCTATGTCTAATATCCAGTTAAAGATCTCAAACTTTCGCTCTATTGATTTTAACCTTTGACCGTCTTAACCCCTCAAACTTTCGCTCTATTGGTTTTAAGACTTACTAATTAAATTAGACATACAAACCAAAAACAAGTGATATTTAATAAAATATAATTAAGCCAATTTATTTCAGATCCCACAGTTAACTTACTTTACATACCGATATCTTAGTTAATTAGCCATACATATTAATACGGTTAAGCATGCATAAATTAATTTGGTTTATAATAAAAGGCATGTTAAATGGCATATAATATATCATGCAATAACGATAATAAATAAAGCAGTAAATGATAAACCTGAATAAAATAAATTGCAATTGAATCTTGAAGTATCGAACTTCCACCATAGGTTGGCTGGATCGTTCTTCGGAATTAAACGGACAGAAATTCAAAACAAGGAAATAAAACGATAAATCTAACGTAAGGCTAGATTTATAAAAGGTTCACAACAATTTCCGGTGTAGAAATTGTTATGAGAAAATAAAACTGTTTAATTGAAAGCAGGAAGAAAATAGCAATCGCGGAACAATTTCGGCAGCACTTCGTTAGCAGAAAATCTGACTCGTTGAAGTGAAGTATCTGCCTCTATTTATAGGCGAGCCTTTGCAGTTGGAATCCGTGAAATGAGGGACTTTCTCTGACTGGAACTTGGAGACGTGCGTCTCCACTTTTTGAGGGGCTCCTTTGAACGACTTGAGACGTGCATCTCAAGTGGAGGAGATTTAGGAGGATTGGAGACGTGCGTCTCCACTTGGTGACGTGGCAGGAAGTTGCTGGAGACGTGCGTCTCCTCTTGCTTGTGTGATTTGGGCCACGTGCAGATTTGTATCTTCGTGGGCTGGACTTGTACTTTGCACATTTGGGCCTTATTTGCACCTCCTTTTCACTTCAGCACCCATTTTTCATCTTTTAGGCACAAATAGTAGTCATTTTAGCTCCTTTTCACAAATAGTCTCAATAAGAGAGTAAAACCTGAAACAAAGCAAATACTCGCATAATATCATAATAAAACAATATAATAAACGGAAAATGCTATAAATATCTACGGATTTCAAGCTAAATATACGATATAAAATCGTGTTATCAACATGCAATGGTCATTTCCAAATAACACGGGATTTAAAACAACATGCAAAACCACAGCGGAATAATGATCTCATCAATTAAATGGTACAATCGGATGATTCTCATACATCATCCACCATGTCTCAACATCTCGGCTCAAGGCCACACATTAACAAAATAACATATTCAAATACGAATACAATATGAGTAAACAAATATCTCATAACATCGAGTCATACAAACATAAAACCCAAATCCCATGTGTTACATATGACCAGAGCACAAGTGACTACTTAGTCACGATACCCTACTAGAGATCTAAATCTCTAAGCTAAGCCTCCTTCGAAGCATCACTATCCACGAAACCTGCACGTTACCAACAAAGGATAACATTCAAACAGAAGGGTGAGAATTCAACTTCTTATTGATAAACATAATATGGGAAATGTAAAACACATCAAGAATACATTTCAAGAATTCATCACTCTTCACATAAACATGCATTATATGCAATTAATCAAGATTCACATATTCATGTCATACAACCTAGCTCATTCAATTCCACATAATCAAACATGATTTCTAAATAATGTACATAATCATGTTTCACCAACATGTAGATTCGAAGTACATATCCTTTTTTACAACATTCACGAAGTAACATTATAAATATACAAGTTATCATCACATAATCACATATACATGTTATTCCAAATATATAAACATGTATAAGATTCACCGATGTATCGCAAGTATGAACATATATCACCAAATGCACATATTCATTTCTATCTCATTTCACAAAACATCATAGAATATAGTTACATCATTGGAATCGTGTCATTAATATCACAAGTATACATGTAATCACCTCTCTTACCCCATGTATCATCATTAATCAAACATGATTCACATATCCACACATATATACATATATCATTAGTATATATAAATTCACATCTACGTCACATATGTTTCAATCACATATATCACATTCATAACACAACAACTATTCATATCAAATGAATCACAAATCCACATATATGCATATCCACCAACATCATTCCACACAATTCATATCACATAAATCACACCAACAACAACATTTCACACCGACACCTGTGACTCAAGTGTGACTCAATGCGATATGCATGTGGATCCCATCTGGTATCATTTCCGGTCATGCCGATTATCTTTCCTCTATAGACTAGATAACCACCTCAAAAGCCTCATTCCGCGTTAAGCTTTCAAATCCCATTCGGTGTTAGATTTGGGACAAGCAAATAATCTTCGCGAGATTACCCGACATTGCCACTTTCAAAGACTCATGCTTGTGTAAGTGTGCAACAAAACAAGACTCATGCATTTAAGACAGTCTCTCTATCTCTTAAACTACACAATCACATCTTTCGAACATTGCACAATACACATAACATGACTTCAATGCCAAACAATGCATCACTTAACACACATCAATCAATCACATGTATTCAATTCTAGCATCATCATTATTCAATCCACATCTCGATACATACACATTTAAATGATCATTATCAACAAGACACATTCAAATAGTATATATATATATTCATCCCAGCATATCATGGATATCACATCACTTAACGCATCTATGAATATTAGCCACAAGTCATTAATTCATAATGTACACATAAGTAAGTCACATGTTATCCATATATTAACATCAAAATTAAACCATTCAACATCAACCAAATCTATCCTATCATATAGCTAGTCTCATTAGCTTCCTAACGCTTCGAACGACACATAAAATGGAGTTACGGATCAAAAGTTATGGTCTTTACAAAAATCTGCCAAAAATGGAAATCTGCAGGTCGACGCTTGGATATTTTCCATCCCTCTCCGGTAAGCACTCATCGACCCATGAGTCCACGCAAGGCATTCTTCAAGTCGACGCAAAGCATCTACAAGTCGACGCATGCTGAAGGAAAATGGATTTTCTGCTGTTTTAGGCTGCTCAGGTCGACTCATGCCTCTGTGTAGGTCGACCTATGCTGCGTAAAACTCAGAAAATCACCATTTTCTTCCCCATTCCCCTCATACAACACCCATTAACCCAAACACAATCCATACATCAATTGAAAGCAAAATTGGCACACATATAATGTTTCTAATCATGTTTTTAACCATGGGTCATTCATACAACACATTAAACATGAACAAATAATAAAATCTCATTGTTTTATCATAAACCCTAACATTTTCCAAAACTATGAAATGAAGAGGTGAAATATTACACAAACACACATTACCCAATCATGTAAACTATAAGAACTTGGATTCAAACCCCTACCTCTTGAATTTCTCCTTCTAACTTCAAGAAATCTACAATTCCTCTTCTCTTGTTCTTTCTCCTCTCTTCTCTTCTTTCTCTTCTTTTCCCCAAATTGTGTTATCTCTAAAACCCTAGTTTTCCTCTTCTTACTATCTTTCTCTTAATGGGCTTAGTTATGTTATTACCCACCCATCCAATTATTAATTAGGCCCAATACATAGTATACTAATAATAACCTAATTAATCATAAAACACAAATATGCATATAATTAGATATTTCAATTAATTAGTAATACTACGTAATAATTAAATAAACAAATAATTAATAAAACACACAAATAAGCTAATAAATAAAATATCTAATAAAATCGGGCTGTTACAGAAAACAAAGATACTCTTCTCTATCCATTTCTCTTTAATCTTTAGTTTTCCTAAAATCAACTTTCATTTTTCATCTCATTTGATGTTAAATCTTTATGTTATAGGAATGAATCAATAGGATTATAAATGGATGCTTAATATGTGCATTCACAAGTTGTTTGCGAAAATGCCTCAATAGCTTTATACATGTTTGATTTATAAACTTTTTGTTATTTGAATCTGCTTCTTAGCAATGTGAGTTTGCTTAAAATCTTGAGTTGTAATATGTGGGTTGTCCTGCAAAGAGACACAGTGAAGATCTTGTTTTGTTTAGTTTTTGCATATATTATAGTTTTGTTTAGTTTTATTGGTGTTATTGTTAAATATTTATGTTATAGAAATATTAGTGAAGCATATATGACATAGTGAAATTCAAAATGTATCTATTAAGGAACGATTGTGATTCCAGTTTATTTGCAGAAATTATAAACCTTTCCATTCACAGATTCTACTATTACCGCCATCATAGGTGATTCATGGTAGACTAGCATTCACAACCATTAGGTTTATCCATCTCATGTAACTGTGTGTTATTGTGTACTCTCCACATTGAGTGTTTAATTGTTGTCGACATATAACTTTTGGCAGATACCTTAGAACATATAACTAGAAATATTTTTTAGAGATATCGTGTACATGATAGATTTTGCTAACTGCGGATAACATATTACCCTTACACATATATGTATATGTCTATGTCTCTCTAATCTCTATGTATGTGTGTCATTATCCTTCTACGAAGGCTGATATTTTGCAACATTGCAGAGCATACTGTGCAGTCGTGCAGAGAAACAAGTCTAAAAGTAGGGGAAAAACTTATGCAGAGTTTAGGGAGCTTCAACAATCCCAGAGGTATTTTACTGCTCTTGGGTTTCTTAATATTTTTCAATTCCGATAAGCCTAAGTAGTTCTCTTTACTGGAATCGACTAGATAGTTGGGAGATGTTTATTTTCACTAAGCTATCAGAATAGTTTATAGATGAAAGAAATATTGTCCAACCATTACAAACAGCTAAAAGAAATATAGACGAGGAATAGATAACCTTCTACTCTATGTCATATTAAAGAATTAAACCATTTTTTAGCTAATTGGATAATTTATGTCCGGTCCTGTAAATTAGCTATAAGATTTCTGGTTTGTTTGCATTTTCAAAAGTATTATAAGTAGGTTTTGTTCTTGCATTGGCTAATGCAATAGATAAAAGCGTATGAAATACTTGTAGTAGAAATGGTTTATTTGAACTTGAAGACTAGGGTATCTTCCAATCAAAATTCAAATTATCCACCATAATCTTTAGAAAAGTTTCCTTCTTTTCTGTCATGTGAGATAATAAAACATGGCTACCTTAAATTATCACCATCTTTAGGAGGGAGGGACCATTCATTTTTTATTGGATAATAAAACATGGCTACCTTAAAGTATATTAGATTTTGTTATATTGGAAATATGTAATGGAATGACATTATATATCTAAGTTTCTTGATAAAAAATAGTTAAAATATATGAAAGTTCTATTTCAACGTGCAAAGTTTGGTGGTATTTTTAAATGCATACTTCCAAAGATTATACTATTTAAAATCCAATTTAAAAAATAATGTGGTTTTGAATTATAAAAAATATGTTTCTCAATTGAGTTTCAAATAAAAAGACTTATAAAAAGATCACCTGCATGCTTATGTTCCTAAGACCGCAAGGGAATGACTACATGGTTTCCTACTTCGAATTCTATTCAATTTCCAAATCCAAAGACTTGTTTAGAAGGGGTATTAATTTGTTCATTTCTCGAGATTCTAAAATTGTTTGTTTGACTCTTTTGTTTGCTTTGTATCTAATGCTTCGGATGTGTTTGGTTTTTTGGAATGTGATTCATAATATGGAACCTTGACATAATACACGTTTTTTTGTTATAGTATGGAGTCAATGGATATGAGTGAGTATGCACAAGGTCAAGATGAAACTCGTAAGGAAACATTGTCAACACTTTGGATTATTTTCACTAAAATCGGTAAGGGAAAAGATGGAGTTGAAAGAGCTGCATGCAATTTTTGTAGTACTAATTTCGCCATTGGAAAAAACCCCAAGTCTGGTCAAAGTTATGGAACTTCACATCTAAGTTGTCACGTGTTTATTTGTAAAAGTTTTCAGATGAGCCTTCTTAGTCTAGAGGAATCGTCGAGCCTAACCCCAATCAACCAAAACACACATCGTGAGTTACTTGGAGAAGCCATTATTGCACATGATCTTCCTTTTAGCTTTGTCGAGTATGAAAAAAATCGAGTTTGGGTGAAATATTTGAATCCATGTGTTGAAATGGTCTCTAGGAATACCACGGTGTTTGATATTGAAAAGATATATGATAAAGAAAGGATCAAGCTTAAGGAAATCATGGGTAGGATTCCAAATAAAATTTGTCTAACATCGAATGTTTGGACAACATCTACTAATGAGGGTTATATTTGTTTGACTGCTCACTTTGTTGATGAAAATTGGAAGTTAGTTAGTTGTCTTCTTAACTTTCTTCGAATGAAGCCCCCCCACACGGGTATTGCATTGGAAGCTACTTTATTTGATTGCTTAAAACAATGGGGAACAGATAAGAAAATATTTACTATTACTTTATTTGTTAAATTTATATTTCATATAATCTGTTTCATTTATACTTAAATAAAAACTATGTATTTTCACAACTTGTCACAATATGCCTTTAGTTAGATTCTTCTTCACTAACCGTTCATATATATCTTGCAGAATTTTAAATCATGGAACTCGATTGAGAGTAGGTTTGTTCCTGAAAAAATGAGTTAGATATATACTTTGACGATGAATTGATGGAGCTGGATGAAGAACACTCCGAAAATTTTGATGTACTTCTTTATTGGAAGTTAAATGAGAAAAAGTTTCTGATACTCTCTATAATGGCACGTGATGTGCTTAGCATTTCTATTACGACTGTAGCATTTGAGTCTTCTTTTAGTATTGATGGACGTATTCTTACCAAATACAGAAGTTATACTCTTCCAGAACACATCCAAATGTTTATATATATATATATATATATATATATATATATATATATATATATATAGTTTGTTTTTTATTTACTCAAATATATTTTTTATATGAGCTAGGGGGCGGACGCTCCTTAAGGGGGGGGGTGGGCGCCCCACCTTGTCCTTTCTTGCTTTTGTCTGTTCACGTGTGTGTGTGTTAATTAGAGTTTTTGTTTCTCTGGTCTTGGGTGGTAGTAACTAGTTACTGTATAGGTACATATAAATGTAGTAAGTGAGATATAATATATTAGAATTAATGGATTAGTAACGAAATTAAGATAGCAACATTACAAGTTAGCATGATATAGAGAAATTTAACAGAAACAAAAAAACAATTGGTCGATAGCAAATTTCTAGCAGATACTGATATTTTAGTAATAGAGCTGGATTGTTGATGACAGTATAATATCTTGGATGCAGGGAAATTAACTATATCAGTAAGTCAAATTTTAATAGAACAACAACAAGTAGCTGGTAGTACTAGCAGAATAGCAGAACCAGTACCGAAATAGTAAATTAAGCGGTAAAATCAGTTGTCCGGAATTGACCGAAATTCGTCGGGGTAGTTCGTATAGATTATTAGGTAATTATGGTTGATTTATTTTGTTGAAATTATGTCGAATGCATATATTTGCAGGTACAGATGAATAAGTTGTATTTATTCCGAATTATGGACAAGTTTAAGTTGGAGGCTTAATAGCCAAAGTTGAAAGGTTCTATGTTGTTTGAGTTGTTTTGATGTTGTTGTATGCCATTCATAATAGTCACATACATTGAATTTTTTTAAGTTAGAGATAATGCTCACCATGTTGGCCTGGATTGGCAAAATATAAAGTTGAAGGCTTATGCCTTGTTGATGCCTTGATAAACTAGCAAGTTTTTAAGTTGGGATTTCTGCTCCAATGGTACCACATGCATATGCACAGTTGAGTCGCATTTGTGTTGCATCTTAAAATTGTCATTTTATTATGTTGTTTGTTGATTGTCGTTTTGTTATTGTTATAAAGTAGCGACATTGTATGATTCTTATCTAATATATTAATTATCATGCACTTGTTTATATTATTCGATATCTCACCCATTCTGTTTGAATGTTACCCTCTGTTGGTAACGTGCATGTAATCAGGAAGAATAGCTAATGCTTAGTAGCTTAGTTGGTGTCGTAGCTCTGATACGTAGTACTCGGGGGGATGAACGCATGTTTTGATTTTAGTTATTTTGAATTGCAGTTGTCTTTTTGAGAAGTTGTTTTAAGTTTAAGTTGTTGAGCAAGATGCTATAATTTGTTTGAAGTTTAAGTTGTGAATCCGCTGCGTGGTTATTTATTAAAGTTGATTTATTTTGAGGTCTAAATAGTTATTATGAGTTTTTCTCGATTGTATGAGGGACTTAATTGAGCCTCCATGCTAGAATTCACCTGGAATATCATTGGATTTGGGATAATAGAAAGTAAGAGGAATACTTTATCATGTGTAGATTTTGTTGTAAGATGTCATATGTGAGATATTGAATCGAACTCTAGTATGGTCGAAAAGTAGCTTATTGGTTCGACAATTTGACAGGAACTTAGCATGCAGTCGAAGCCTGTTCACATGTTGTAGTTGAAGGCTTGCAATGTTGTAGTCGAAGTACACTCAAGTATGCAATAGTCGAAACGCTATAATTGTTAGCATAAACATGTTTGTTATGCCCAATTGTTTAAATTAGCTTGTTCTCTAAGTTAGCTTGTGTAACGCGTCTATGTGAAAAAGCTCATTAGTTTAGTGTGTTAATTTTATCTTAATCTTAATATATATAAATGTAAGGTTGTCATGATGGCAACCCTAGCCACGTGTCATCATGAAAGCCATTCCTAGCAAAAACCCTAAAGTGCTATTTACTAATTTGACCCTACACCTGTGTTATTTACTAATTTGACCCTACATTAAAAATAAATAATAATAATAATAATAATAATAAAAATAATATAATATTTCGGCACTACTATTAATAATAATCATATAAATAATAATATAATAATATATAATAATATAATATATAATATATAATAATACTATCCAGATAACAATATTAGAAATAATTTTATTTATAAATATTATAATTTTTTGTATATTATACAATAGCCGAAAATAAAAAATATAAATACAATTTTAATAAATATATAATAATTTTTTCAGATATGTTTTCAGATAACAATTTTTTTTTGGATCCATTACAACCTTCTTGACCTTTTAATGCAGGTAATATTTTTTTCAGATATGTTTTTACCCACAACCTCCCTGCTTCTACTCATTCATCTTCATCAACATTTTATTCATCTTTTTCATCGTTAATATGTGATGTTTTTGTGTTTTATATTATGGTTTGATGAGGTTAACAGAAAAAGTTATCATTTTTATGGTTATTGTTTCATAAAAAGTTATCATTTTTATAGTTATTGTTTTGAAAAAAATTAACATTTTTATCATTGTTAGTTTTTATGTTGATTTTTTTGTTTCGTCTTTATGTTATTATTTGTTGTTTTTTTTACAGTGATGTATAGTTTTGCAGCGTGAATCTGTGGTGGCAGCAGAACGTTTCCGGCGCCGAGTGTGGTTGTGGTCGGATTTGAAATGGTTGTTATATTTTACTGACTGAAATGTGTATCATCTACACTTTTATGATTTCTTTTTAATTTTTTTTTAACTTGCAGATCTATTAATTTCTTCATTAGATTTCATTTTTCATTCTTCATCCACCAAAAAATCTGCTTCTCCAAATACTTAAAAAAAAAGTTAGCTTGATGAGCATTTCTCCATTTAAAGAAGTTTTTCTTAAAGCATTTTATGTCATTGAGTGAATACTATTTGCAAGATTGTCAAATGGTTGATTTTTATTTTGTACTTCTGTAATTTGTTATCTTGCTTCAAAGAGAAAGAGACATGCATAAAAAATGCAATGGCCTTCTAATGGTTCTTCAAAACTCTGGTTTTAATTTTTAAGGAAAAAAAATGATGAACATTTATTATTATAATAAATAAATATAAATGAAAAGTTGTCATAAATGTATAACCATTAGGCAAGGATCATGATTTAAGCAATAAACTTTGAATAGCTTATCAAAAAATAAAAAATACTAATAGACTTTGAATAATTTGTCTGACATGTCTCTCATTTGTGGTCTCAAAAAATTATGAATAGATGTGTCACATAATTTTCTGACCATTTGTGGTCTCAAGAAACTAGGGAATAGATGTGTCACAAATATTACTATTAAATAGATTAAATCTAATTTATAAACTAGATTGTATGTTACCACAACATGAAATAGTAAATTTATACGGACTAGACACAATAACCTAACTTTTATGTACTCTAGAGCCTAAAAAATAAAAAATAAAAAATAAAAGACATCCCTAACTTTTATTTCTCTCTATTTTATAAATAATATTTTTCAATTTTAAAAATTAAAATGTAGGATTAAAATTATTAAATTTAAAATAAATAATTTTAAATTGCTTTTACATTATTTTCTTTTAATAAATAATTTTATTTTTTATTTTCAAAAATATCCCTTTATTAATTTTTTTTTACTATTTCTCAAGTCATTTCTTTTATCATAATATTGGTGCAACATATTTTCAGCTTAAATTGATTTTCAAATTTATTAGAAAATTTGGTCTGTATTTAAATTGAATAGTGTGAATTTGGTAAGCATTTAAGAAAAAATTCATTGTGGTTTGACACATGATTGATAATTAGATTAGTCAATAATAATCATTTATTATTATCATTATTAGTATAAAATATTATTTATCATTTACTTTGTTTATATATATATATATATATATATATATATATATATATATATATATATATATATATATATATATATATATATATATATATATATATATATATATATATATATATATATATATATAATATAATATGTGATTTGTCACAATTTTTGTCGAAGCATCCCAATATAATTGATTGTAAGGGAGTACTACAATATAGGATTCTTGAAGTGTAAAAAAAAAATTAAGTTTTATTTGAATTCATAAGCTTTGCTCTACGTTTTTGTTTAAGGACAAAATAAATTTGATGGAATTATTTTATTTCTTTTAATTTTTTAGATTTCTAATTATATTTTTGTTGATTTTTTTCTATGAAATGTCTATTTTTTGTAAGATAATTTTAATGAGATTTTAATTAATTTTGGTAAGTATATATTAGAATGAAAAATTATGTGTGGTGGATGAAAAATAAAATTTTGTTACTTCATGCTATAAGATTCTTTGAAAAAATATAAAAAAAAATTGATTATGTGAGATGGAGGAGTTAGGTATTCTTAGAAAAAAGTTATACAAAATTTTGACTGTGAGAGATGGAGGAGTTAGGTGGAAAAGTTTGTGGATCATTTAAAATAGCTCATAGGAGCTATTAATTTTCTACGCCACACACATTTTCTTTTGTGATCTTAAAGCTAAAGCTTCAAATAGTCTAATATTACATCAACTCTTTTACTCTAGAAGTCTATCTTACTTTGTTATGACATCTATTGGTATTTTATTATCACAATTTTTAAAAAGGTACTATAATGATAACTACTACCCTTCTGATGTAACCAGTCATCAGTTAAATCATTGTAAAACCTATCAATGTAATTAAAGATGTTTTCATTGGAAAGAGAAGCTACTTTTACTCAACTCACTTCCTAATGGTGTTTGCATTGGATTCATGTTGATTTTTTTTATCAAATATCTGTTAGTGGAATTATTAATAAAAATCAAAATATTTTTGATTAATGATTTGATCTTATTTTGTTAATGTTGAATATTATAATTAATTGAATTGAAAATTTTCAATTACTCTTCACTATTAAATGTTTTCACAATTAGTTACCAAAAAAAATGTTTTCACAATTAATAATTTTTAATATACAGTTTTTAAAAATTTCACTTTTAAAAAAGCTTAATTTTTACAATATATTTATATTGTAAAGAAGTGTTATCTTTTGAAAAAAAGACTATAATGAATTGGTATCTTGCTATTGATCATGAGTAAATCAAATGTTTTGATAATAGTTTACACAATTTTTTCTCCAATTATAAATTTTAAACACGGTCTTTAATGACTATTATTATAAAATAAACACTAATTAATAATTAATAATTATTATTATTTATAGAGTTAAAACAATATTTACAAATATTAAGTTTTAAAGAAAATTTATATATATATATATATATATATATATATATATATATATATATATATATATATATATATATATATATATATATATATATATATATATATATATATATATATATATATCGAGAGAAAAAGATCGAATCATTTTGTGATAGAAATAAAAATAAAAATCTTACCTTCCCTTATTAAATAAATATAAAATATACATAAAAAATAAACAATGTTATTAATATAAGAGAAAATGAGTGATACACTGACATTATGAAAGCTTTTATGCTTATATAGTCAAATTGATAGTTTTGCATTAATATACGATAATACACATTCATTTAGCAAAAAAAAATTGTATTTTTAGATTTTCAAAAAATTTGCATAAAAAACTATTCTTTTTTACCAAATTTTGAGATGAAAAGATACTTGTATAGAAGTGTGTATATTCAAAATCAGTGAATATACTTCATACATATTATAATATTTGTTTACGTGCTGATACTATTGGATTACATGCAATCAATGACTTTTAGTACAAGAAACCGAAAATTTATATAATTTATGATTTAATTCTATAATGCTTAATTAAAATTTATGATTTCACTATTACAAAATCTCAATATTTATGATTTCTTTTTTTCTTTGGTCAATCTTTGTTTATGATATCACTAATACAAGAAAATCTAAAAATTATTTATTGGAAAGACAAATATAATCTAAAATATTAAAAATCTTCCATCTTGGAAAGACAAATATTTAGTTTCTATTTGCTTCTAATATTTGCTTTTTTCTATTTTTTTATTACATTTATTTAGCTTCTATTATTCACATATATTATAATAAAATAGTATTTTCTATTAAAAAATCTTATTGATCTAAATATTTTTACGGGTACCAGACATTTTTCTATACATTTAATTATTATTTTTTTACAGGTACCAGGCATTTTTCTATATATTTAGATTATTATTTTTTCACGGGTACCAGACATTTTTCTAAACATTCAATTTTTTTTTTTTACGGGTACCGAACAATTTTCTATATATTCAATTATTATTTTTTCACAGGTACCAGACATTTTTCTAAACATTCAATTATTATTTTTTTCACTGGTACTAGACATTTTTCTATACATTCAAATATTATATTTTCACGGGTACCAGACATTTTTCTAAACATTCAATTATTATTTTTTCACGGGCACCAGACATTTTTCAAAACATTCAATTATTATTTTTTAACGGGTACCGAAGATTTTTCTATGCATTCAATTATTATTTTTTTCACAGGTACCAGACATTTTTCTATACATTCAATTATTATTTTTTTACGGGTACCGGACATTTTTCTATAAATTCAATTATTATTTTTTCACAGGTACCAGATATTTTTCTATTAAAAAAAGTACATTTAAAACAAATGCGCGTCCCGTACCAGATCTCGTGCGAACGCACGAGTTTCTTACTAGTTTTATCTTAATCTTAATATATATAAATGTAAGGTTGTCATGATGGCAACCCTAGCCACGTGTCATCATGAAAGTCATTCCTAGCAAAAACCCTAAAGTGTTATTTACTAATTTGACCCTACACCTGTGTTATTTACTAATTTGACCCTACATTAAAAATAAATCA